>NC_068356.1:1081452-1381452 GCF_020536995.1 Dreissena polymorpha
CAGATTTCATAAGCACACATACATGTTTTTTCTGCAAGTGCAAAGCCTATATTTATACACTCCAACCAGCTATGGAAGGCAATTCTGCCAAAGTCATTTACACTTAATTACTGCTATTAAAATATGAAAAGAATTTCTAAACACATATTAATGATATGGTATTGCCCATCAATAATTTTGTTTGACCGAAGGCAATTCTGCCTGAGTCAGCTTACACCTAATCAATAGATTAAAATATAAACTTCTAAACACATATCCATGATATGGCATTGCCCATCAATAATTTTGTTTGAACGTTTTCGATACGCTTTCGTTAGTAATCGCTAAATAAGCTTAGCTACTTATATATATGTACATATTCTCTGTTCCCTAGCAACATAATGCTCATCATCAATGTATTGAGCATTTGTTGCTTTAAGTCTTTGAATAATTGTGTATGATTGATAATCCAAAAATGTTTACAAGTTATGTTGTCAAAAGTGGAAATACTAAACATTTTGTCTATATTCACGAGTACAATATATTTTGGAACATTATGTTTAACAGCATTAATACACGAAATTTCACACGTGTGTGTATTATGACGCCTTATCAAGCCATAAATTATTACCAATTTAATTGGAAAAAGTATCAAACAGTAACGTGTTGGTGATATTATTGGTCAAGTGTTGTTTTGTGGTCAATTCATATAGTTGTTGTGAATATTTACTTAGCTAGGCATGTTGATATTCAACATTTATTTGTACATGTCAATTGAAGAAATTTCCATTCGTATGTGTTTTATGTTGAAGGACAGATATTTCTTAACCATAAAAATACTTTTTTGTTTCGGTCAGTGAAGAAATATACTTCCAACTCACGTTCACAATGATGTCCCGTGAAGTCTACTGGACACCGACAAGCTGCTACATTGAAACTGTTGTTGAAGTAATACGAGCCGCCTGGCGGTCACAGGAGTCGACAACTATACGTAAAATAGTATATTCCTCGTTGACACGTTATCACTTGCATCGCAATGTTCATACATACATTGTATTGCTTGATTAAGGGCTTACCCCACGTGCAGTCTTACAATATACTAATACAACACAATAGGGAAATAAACCTAATACAAAATAAAAGAAACAAACCAATACCATCCTGCCTAAATCTCCTACCTCCTGTCAGATCATGTTGATTTGACCAACCTTGCTATCCACAGACCAGAGTGAATACTTTTGCTGGAGTGGTAAATAGTAGGGTTGTCAGCAAGCTCCATATCATGAAAGTTAAATTAAAAGAAAATCTTAATTTAATGAAGTTAAGTTTAATCATGCTGAAACGCAACTGCAAATAAACCCTAGACATGAAATTTTAAACTAATGTTATCAATATGTACCCCATGTAAATATTGTTTTATTTTGTATATATAAACAATTATTTCCTCTGTATAATAAGTATTTAAGCATGTATATATGTCCTTTCCCCTAAATGGTTATGTTGACTAATGCTTTGAAATCGACAGATTGCCATTGTTTCTTTTTTCTTGATTGTTCGTGTACGCTTTGTCACTTTGTCAAATTTAACAAAACAATACATATAGTTCCTTTCCGAGAATCACGAACAGCTCCATTTAAGTAAACAAATGTACCATTTCCAATTATGCCCTTAAGGCTACAAAAATACGTGAATTAAATTACCAAATACCCATTTTCAATATGTATCATTAATTTCAAAAGTCGGTTCAAAAGCCTTAATGACTTATGTTGCCGACTCAAAATAAATCTTTTTAAACCGTTACATACGTGTAAAATCACATGATAAAAATGAGGGTGTCGCCTAATAGACTGATCCCGGAAAAGCACGAGTTTAAAAACCCACTAATCACCCCGGTACAAACATTGCTGGTCCATTATATCAACCAATGATAGCAAACAATATTTCGGAAAAAAAAGCTAAACAATTAAAAATCATTGTTCCTTATGGCAATTGCCGAAATTTCAACGCCGGATGTGGTCTGGTAAAATAGATGTTTGTGTATAGAAAATGCTCATTTTTATTATGGTTTTAACATGGTACCATTTAAGTGTTCGTGTGTTGTATGAATATATATATCCGCAGGTTATTAGCATGGACTTTATTGTGTCCATAAATAAATAAAAACGAGCATTTTGTATCTACAAAAATCTAACCACATCTAGCGTTGAAATTGTGGCTATTGCTATAAGGAACACTGTTTGTTTAGGTGTTAACTTTATTTTTCGAAAATACTTTACGAAATTTTCGTTGATTTTTTAGCGTTATAGAGAGACTTTAACTTTGCTCAAAAGTCAATAAATGTCAAAAATAAGCGCTCTAAAATAGCCAAGTGCACACATTCGCGTGGTGAATTACAACGATTAATCACACGGGCAGTTGTAATTTTGGTGTTATATGTCACACAACCCATTAACGTATACTTTAAACTAGAAATGGCGCGGCAGAGGCCGACGCGTATCCCCACGCCGCATGTTTGACCCAGGGGCGCTCCATGGTTGGTAATGGGGCCATGTATAGTTGAGATTGACCGTATTGTCATAAGAGATGGTCAGTATCAATTTGAAGTAAATCGGCCTAGAAATGAAGACGTAAAAGTAAATTAACCTAAACAATGAGTGAACATATCTGACCCGGCCCCACCCTAACCCCTTTACTTTTGACCCAGGTGTCAGATCAAAATTCAACTGTCGCACATATGCTCATAGCTACCATATGTCAAAGTTTCAAGGTTCTAGTGCCAATAGTGTAGGGGGGGGGGGAAAGTGACCAGGACTTACGGACGGACAGACGGCGGAGATAACCACATAATATATTTCAACATCTAAACGCGGACCATAAGTTCAAGGTCAAGATCACAGGGGTACAAATGTAATGCGCATGGAAAGGTCCTGTTCATATACACATGCGTACCAAATATGAAAGCAATATCTGAAGGGACACAGACGTTATGAACGTTTTTGAATCGCGGTCGCATATTTCGAAATCTGAACACGGACCATAAGTTCAAACATTTTATGCGAATGGAATGGGGTTGTCTAGGTACACATGCGTACCAAATATGAAAACAATATCTGAAGGGACACAGAAGGTATGAGCCTTTTTCGAATCGCGGTCGCAGATTTCTAAACCTGAACGCTGACCTCGAGTTCAAGGTCATGGTTACAGGGATAAAACAATGTATGCGCATTGAAATGTGCTGTCCAGATACACATGCAGACCAAATATGAAAGCAATATCTGAAGGGACACAGTAGTTATGAGCCTTTTTCTAATCGCGGTCGCAGATTTCTTAACCTGAATGCTGTCCTCAAGTTTAAGGTCACGGTCACAGGGGTCAAACATTTAAAAAATTTATGATCATGGAAAGGTGTTGTCTAGATACAAATGCATACCACACTGCAACAATATCTGAAGGGACACAGTAGTTATGAGCCTTTTTCGAATCGCGGTCGGAGGAAAATCTCTGACCCGGCCCCACCCCAACCCCCATAACTTTTGATCCAGGGGTCAGATCAAAATTCCGTCGCCGTCACCGTCGCACATATGCTCATAGCTACCATGCGTGTAAGTTTCAAGGTTCTAGTTCTAATAGTATAGGAGGAGATAGTGGCCAGGACGGACGGCGGAGATAAACAAATAATCCGCACTTTTATCCGAACAACGTGGGGATAAAAAACAAGGGTGTCGAACATCTTAGTGCGTCAAATCAGGAAAACACTTTGGAGATGAACACCTTTATTGTTTGTTTTTTTCGTTTTTTAATTTTTAGTAAAAGCGGTCATATCATAAAAGTGAGTTGTAGTAATCGTTATCATCATCATCATCATCCATCATCATCATCGTCATCATCAACGTCAACATCATCATCATTATCATCATCATCATCATCATCATCAACAAAGTGATATCGATGATGAAGATGCATTTGTCTCTTTGAACTGTGTTGATCATTGAATACATACGAAAATAAAGTTTTTGGTCAAATTTGTTGACTTACCTAAAGTAATTATCAACAACTCTTCATTTAAAGCGAGATGATACGATTTTTATATGTGTTTAATTGTAATATACATTGATAAAATATGTTACAATAACACAAAATAGGCAAGAAAAATTATACAGAAAAGCCGAATTTCATAAAATGCAGCAAAAACAAATTAGCGCCCCGAGCCGATTGTGACGTACACATTTCCCTACAATAACCGAAGCATTCGTCTTTGTATTCGGATCGGAGTTAGTGTTCATGTGTCGTATGAATAGATATCGTTGCAAGAATTCAAATAAACCGTTAAACTAAGTTTAGATTCACATCGTACATGTATGGTATACATGCAGGCGAATTCGGCTGTACAGCCGTTATCAATTTCAGAATTAAATATCTGGCTTATTTCGCATTTTTGGACACATGTTCTTCTTAATTTATATTTTAATTTATATTAAAATATATATATTATAAGTGTTTACACATTTTATATATATTCATAAATATCTGACAAAATCGTATAATCTCGCTTTAAACAGTCAAGTTTCTGGGAAGAAGGAATTTCGCTGAATCAATAAAGAAAATGTATAACTGTATTATATTTTACGATTTTGAATCGCGGCAAATCTGACGAACATTTTATCAATTGTGTTTGGCTTATTATCCGACTTGATAAAATTAAAGGCAACGCAACATACTCGTATTGCACTAGTCTTTGGTAAAAAACACTAGGTACGAACACAGATGACCCATTTCATATACCAATTCTAGTTTCAGTTTGAAACTTACTGTTTATTTGGTTTAAGAGTTTGAAAAGATTTTAAATGAGTCAGCTATTTATGCAAAATCCTACTTGTCTTTTATTCTAACACATTCCTTGACAAGGTCGTATACAGTTTCCCGGCTCTGTATTCTCTCGAAAGAAACAATAAAATGAAAAACAAAAATACTTGTCACCGCACTTAACTGAAACGCAATACTGCATCCAAGCACAACGACACCGTGCAGTGTTTTGCGCTAAAACTGTGATATTTCAGCAGGTATGTTTATTGGCATTTCTGATAATGATTTATTGCGATGTCAGCGTCAAGGGTAACATAGTGCAATCTATCCAATCATTTCAGCCGGTTCGGGCACGCAACATCCGCATGTGACTGGACAGTAGTGAGCCTGGTCAGGATCAGGACACAGCACGGCCTTCATATGCGGTTTGCTGCACACTGAAGCGTCTCGACATGGTCTAACTGTAGGATCTGTAAATCATGACCAAGTAGAACAAAATCTTATATGCGATTTACGATTTGTTACATTTTGATATTTTGAAATAGTACTACCTACAATCGGCAGAAACATTCACCATTAAAGCACTGGCATACATGCCCAGTGGGCATCCACCGTTGCTGCAACGTTGTATTTAGGTTGCATTCGAACGTTGCAGTTTGGTTGTTCCAATGGTCTATATGAAAGTTTTTCCGACGTTTTTTCCCAACGTTGCTGCGACGTTTTTCCCAACGTTGCTGCAACGTTGTTGTTAAGTCGCATTAAAACGCAGTATTTTTAAATTCTATTCTAAAAAAATATTTACTGCCAACCGCTCTTTCGATTAGTATCGACATTTTATGACTTATATCGACAGTTATGGGCATTTTCGAGTTCGTTTCTTATACCATTATTTGATGTCTATAGAGGAGGTAATGTTACGCTCCCCAAGTGGGAATCGAACCCACCAACTTCCGATCGCTAGGCGGACATCTCATCCACTACACCACGGCGACAATTGAAAGTTTCAGACAAAAATGTTGGCTATTTATTTTTTGTTGAAACTTTGCAACTAGATTCTACCATTTTTATGCAAAACACAACTTAAACAAAATATTTTATCCGCCGATTTTGAGTTAAAGTTCTTCTTTAGCATCTTTAAGTTTAAGCAACGGATCTGTAAAATTAAAAAAAATGAATTTCTAAAATTTGCAATAAATCATATTTTCATTGATGCTATGCATGAACTGTATTATTATAAAGTTCGATCTCTACTCGGGGAGCGTTTTATTAACTCCTCTTTAGACACCAAGCACTGGTTCTTTCTAGGAAACGGACTCGACAGTGTGCAAATCTGCCGATAATACTCAAAAGAGCGGTTGGCCGTAAATAGTTTGTTTATTTTTTTTATATAATATTTAAAATATTTGAATGCAACATAAATACAATGTTGCAGCAACGTTGGAGAAAAACGTCGGGAAAACTTTCATATACACCATTGTGACAACCAAACTGCAACGTTTAAATGCAACTTAAATACAACGTTGCAGCAACGTTGGAAAAAAACGTCGGGGAAACTTTCATATACACCATTGTGACAACCAAACTGCAACGTTTGATGAAACGTCCGGGTAATGTTTTGTATGCAACGTTGTGGCAACGTTCGGTAATGGTTGCCGACGTTGCGACCTAAATATTACGTTGCAGCAACGCTCGCACAACGTTTGATGCCCACAAGGTGTAGACAAATCGACAATATATTGATAATACAATATCTATCGTCAGATAACATTACTCTTTTACATATCATATTATCATATAGCCCCCGGGAGATGCGGATATCGAGCAATATTGTAATAGGATCTGCTTTTGAAGTTGTTCCGCTAGAGAATTGAAAACGCTCTTCTCACCAAGGCAACCCTGTTCATTAATTAAAAAAGTAAATCAATCGTAATTTCGTGTTCGGGTGTAAAATTTATAAATTTATCAAATATGTACTTCTAAAACAATATTTGGATAGGAAATATCATATGATATTGCAGCATACAACTATATAACATATAGTCATTTTATCACATGTCATACCCTGTTTCCCATGTAATATAAGCATTACATATTTTTTAAATATTACACATGTGTAATACAACATTTTTAAGCGTTTTCAATGGCTTAGTTTTCGTTTATTGACATATCGCATTTTGTTATTTTGCTGTAGTAGTAGTAGTAGCAGTAGTAGTAGTAGTAGTAGTAGTAGAAGCAGCAGCAGCAGTAGTAGAAGTAGAAGTAGTAGTTAAAGAAGTAGTAGTAGTAGTAGTAGTAGTAGTAGTAGTAGTAGTCGTAGTAGTAGTAGTAGTAGTAGTAGTAGTAGTAGTAGTAGTAGTAGTAGTAGTAGTAGTAGTAGTAGTAGTAGTAGTAATAGTAGTAGCAGTAGTAGTAGTAGTAGTAGTAGTAGTAGTAGTAGTAGTAGTAGTAGTAGTAGTAGTAGTAGTAGTAGTAGTAGTAGAAGTAGTAGTAGTGGTAGTAGTAGTAGTGGTGGTTATAGTAGAAGTAGTAGTAGTAGTAGTAGTAGTAGTAGTAGTAGTAGTAGTAGTAGTAGTAGTAGTAGTAGTAGTAGAAGTAGTAGTAGTAGAAGTAGTAGTAGTAATAGCAGCAGCAGACGCAGTAGCAGTAGCAGTAGTAGTAGAAGAAGTAGTAGTAGTAGTTGTAATAGTAGTAATAGTAGTAGTACAAAACATCCAGAAGGCCAAAAGCTCAAGTAAAAAAGATACGCGTACAGTATTTACAAAGTAAATTGTTCTTGATTATACAAAGACATAAAACGTTTCTTTAAGATGTTTTTGAAACATATTTATTACATTTGTATTGTTAACAAAAACGAATGTCTGGTGTGTGCATGTCTACTAATAGACAGTCAACATATTATTTTTTTTACGCAAATGGTTATTGATTTGTTTGAAGCCCATTTTAACTTTCTTGTTAATTCTAAACAAATTGAATAGGATGACCATACAGAAGGCGATTATAAAATACAAATATTTAAAAACGTGCGGAAAACACTGCCAACAGGTACGAGTCTCGTCCGTATGAATTTGTGCCTCACTATTTGACAATAGGATTCTTGCAACAATTATAGGACCACATGCTATGATTTTCTCTCCTGCTTGCGCAGCTGAAGTGTCTTTTTGCGAATGTCTAAAGCCCGAATGACCAAGTAACGGAGAGAGTATCATACACCAAAACTAAAGGCGAAAACCCCGCATTATTTCATATATTTCTCTAAATTTCCAAACGAATATTTATGAATGCCAGTTCTCATAAATAACAGACAACTTTAAAAAGTAAATGTGGTTCAACCATATATAAATACTTAAAGTAAGCATTTTAAATCGACGCCAAGTTTCAATACCGTAGTTGACACAGGCCGGGGTTTGAAGCTGTCCATAGAGTAGATCCTGTTGTCGTGGACGGAGTGGTAGCCGCGGTGGTGGAGGAGGCAGTGATTGTCGTGAGTGTGACGGAGGCTAGGTTATCAGAAGGATAAATTGCAGGGAGAATTGTCACCGAATTTGTCGTAGTATCTTTATTTGTATGACCGAATGCGACATCAATACCATTTACGGTAACTAACTTTGTTTGTGTCGAATCGAATCGATAAGTATGAACCATAATATGTTGAGGCAATCAAATCATCATAGTTACCATTACAACAATCAGAGATATATACTTAAACAATAACACCCACTGAGGATAAATTAAGTGTTAAACAAAGACCTGAGTATGTGAACATTAAGATATGTATATGCTACAATAGCGGTCGTAATTTTTCTTGAACCTACAGCTGTAAATACTTAATATCAGAACTAGGTATACCACAGTGCTCAAATGCCTTTCTTAGCATCCTATATAGGAAAATCTGAACTCTTTTTATCAGCATCTTTATTTTTAAAATTAAACGGCATGTCGAAAAATGGTGTTTCCAATACTTTCGTGATGGCACCTAAAATTTACAAAGTATAATACTAGTGTGCATAAGTTTCAACTCTAAATCTCATATAGACCTGCACATAGCGGTCCAGTATAACCGGGCACACAGTTACATATTGGTTGATGATTCTGGTCGAAGTAGCAGGTCCCGCCATTTTGACAGTGAATATGTGTTTCGCATTTTTCAACTGAGTTACCATTCCCGTGTACTACATCTAAACACACATTATTTTCGGTTCCTTATTATTATACATAATTATATTGAAACTTTTCAACGTATTCGCAAATGGATTTATTTTAGATTCTACGTACTAAATTGTTTTATTACCATACTGAGTATCACTGACTTTATTTTTCAAAAGACAATTAAATAGAGTACCGGTAGCATGTGTACACAAACAAACATTGCGTCTGTAGTATCCGAGATACATGTTAAACTGCTTTGACGTAAATGCCTGTATACATTGTATATACTTCCAACATACCTTCACACCGATCGCCAGTGTAACTGGATTGACAATGGCACCTTATATCACGTTGACCGCTATATTCGCAACTTCCACCATTATGGCAGTAATCGCAGTGGGTGTTGTGCGAGTATCCGTTCCCTGAACATGGATAATGTCTATAAACCTAACTTTGTTTTCACAAATAATACGTGAATACTACATGAGTTTCCATGACATGTTGTTTATATGTGAACAGGCCAAAGGTTGTTTGATAGAAAAACGTAACAAACAAAATGTGGATACTGTGTTTTTACTTAACATTAATGCAGTTGGTGTTGACATTTCTTTTCAAACACATTACCGGTTATCATAGTTTTACTCGTGATAGACTATTGATGTACACATTTAAATCAAGCTTTTTAATATAGCATGTTTTGGCTATTGAAACATGCGTTATCTTAATCGATCGTTAATTTTGCTGTCAAAGTTATATTCAATTTGCGTACGACACATACCATTCCAACAGACTGTATGCAAGGGCCCTACAAAAATAACAATACAGTTAGTCTCTAGTAAGAATATCTGGTTAAGGCAAATGATGAAAGAACCATTAAACGTATGAACATGTTTATGTGTATCTTTCATATACACGAAGGAACACTTATGTAAATATTGCCACTATATTGAAACACTTAAAAGGTCCTGTTTTATTATGAATACAATATATATGTTAAATCAAATCTAAACTTACAGAGAATCATTAAAATGCAGCTGAAATATACCGCTGCCATCTTCGCTCCCTTTAGTAATTTAATTATATTTCGATGCCCCGTGTAGTCTTCACGCTCATATCTTTTCAGGTCGTGAAATAGATAAGGTGTATCTGTCACTCGCTTGAGGTCTCATACTTAAGAATGTATCGTTTATTACAAAATGGAAAACGTTGAAATTGCGGTTCCGAATTACCATTCTTATAGTATTTTACGATGTGACAAGTGTCTTTTTAACTGAGAACTGAAATAAGTATGGTTTTAATGATCAAATCAGATGACCCGTTTATATCGTACTCTGCAAAGTATGCATCGAAATGATACATTTGTTATGGTCAAATGATAAAAATATATACGAAATATGAATTCTGACATAAAATCACTGAAGGAACAACGCAGTTTGCTATAGTGTGAACAGAGCATTTTCAAACCTCAATAACAACAACAATATATATATATATATATATATATATATATATATATATATATATATATATATATATATATATATATTTGTTTATTTATTTATATATAGATCGTTTGAATGTTATCAAACTAACCAACGTAATGTATCATCAACCCTATAAAAGCTGTCGTTTTCGGTCTGATATTTAGGACCACATATAAATAACTTAATAATCGTAAGACGCAAACGTATTTACACAACTGAATCATACACACTCACTGTCACTTCACGTGTGTGATGATTAAACGTAAACTGTAGACTGTTGTCTTTAAAACAATTTTGTTGTTAAAATAAACATACATATTTCAATATAAAGAATTGGCGTGCTGTTAAATTATATTATATATATAGATTTCAAAACAAACTATGATATCACACAACGATGTTTTAATCGGTACCCAATATGTACAAGTACATTAAAAACATCATATTCGTACTGACTATTGATAAAATAACACCTGTTCTATCCGGATGTTTGCGTACAGATATAAAACGAGAGCGCCGATTGCGCTGAAAGCATAGTTGCAAGATACAGGGAAGTTGCTGCTGAAGTAAATGTTTAGGTCAAAGTATACTAAATAGTTTCCTTATATGTTTCGATGTAAAAGCGACAACTTTGAGCGAAAATAAATACAGCATTTTGCACATAGAGACCCCCATAACCATACCTTTTCTTGACGGGGATTCTTAGCTGAATCGATTTAAACAATACAAAAGATATGTCATGTTCAAACCAAAAAAGAATTCGACTCAAATCAAAATCGACTGTTTTTGTGCCCTTTTTTCGGCCGTTTTCTAGTGGATTGTAACCTTTTGCAGTGCCATTTTTTACTTTAATCTCCAACTTTATCCTATTTTAGGGATTTATTAGTGAACACCTATGCTTACCATATCAATATCTCCAAACGATAAAACCAGAACAACAGTCTAAAGTGTATAAAATGCCTTCGAGGAAAATATGATGATTTGTTTAGAGAGTACAGCCCTTCATGACTCGATTATTTAGTATATTGTAACCTTAACGATTGCTGACATCACACGTCGCCCCCCTTGTTGTTGCTACCAAAATGTTCTATTTTTAGAAACGGGAATTCCAAATAGTGACGAATGTGAATGTTTACAAAATGACATAACTATGAAAATAAATACGTAGAATAACATTATTTCACGCATACCATTATACAACCATCCGTTTTCTTTTCCGACTTGATACCTTTACAGCTTTCCATTTAATATTTTACAGACACAACACTCGTCCAGAATTCGCGCGAATCCAGTAAATCCGATGCCACATTTAAACCGTTAGCTCTACTCGTAACATTAATTTCTGGCTCAAAGTAAATCATTTTAACTTCAATTAGCACATCTCTATTACTTTCAAACTCTACTGCATCAAATCCATAGAAAGGCAGGTCAGAATCCATGTCATAAATCAGAAAACATTCATCGTACTCCGCCATTTTTTACACATTTTCAAAGAATAAAAGTGCTTTATGCCCCACTTCCTGCTGAGAATATGTTTTAATTTCTATTTATAATTAACCGATGAAATGTTACATATCCTTAAACCAGGGCCTTATGAATTCAGTTATGTAAACATTTGACCTCTCACAGAACAGTAAACAAAGGAAATAAAAATTAGGTGTGAGGTCACTATCAACAAGAACAGAATTGTTTTACGAACGAAATTTGTTTTAGTTTCTTAGAAGGTTTTTTTCACGTAAAACGGTCTTAGAAAAATTCACTAAAAACGGTGTCAGCAATATTCTTGGAAGAAAACGTTAGAAAAACGTTTCCAAAAAAAAAGTTGTAAGAATTACCATATACTAAATTAAATAGATATTTCGTCTGATTTTTGATCAGGTAAGGCTTCATAATGGTCAACCGATCGATGTGGGTTTTCGAAATGTAGCTTATACCTTAAGCATAGGTGCGTTGCACCTATGCTAACTATGAAATATGTGATTGAAGCGCGTGCAAATTCTGATGGGCCGTGTGCAACGTAACGTGTCTAAAAACTGCTGAAACGTAAATTTGACGTATGCAACGGACACATACCGAATACACACGGAATTGACCGATGTTATGACCCACAAGTAAACAAGGAACCGTCAAACTTATTGACGTTTGATACCCGAGGCAATGAAATGTTGATCTATGCGTGACTGCCTTATGAAGATTGTATGAAATTAAGTGTATTGCGTTGATACAAATTTCGATTGTTAATCAATTTAAAGTGATATTATGGGAATCTAACAGTTTATAGGTGTCTATCGCAAACGTTTTTTATTTTTCGTGTTTTCACTTCATATACACTTAATTATATTTGATAATGCAGCATCAACATACTAAAACAATTTCCCGGAAAGAGAGCAATAATGCATTTTAATATCAACCGTACTTTCGTTTGACAACCGATCATGCATGTACGACGTGAACCTAAATTTAGTTTTAGCGCAGGTTCGTTCATACGACACAAAGACACAATTTTGTTTAACGGATCATTTCGGCTAAGAGGAATGGTGAGTCATGTACAGTATTGAATTTTAAAATAATTTTTTATATACAACTGGTAGAAAGATGAGTTGAAGATAAATAGTAACCATATTTTAACTTACTCTTTTGACCTGTTAATTCTTTTCAGCTCAATTCAACAGTGAACAATGCCCCTAATATCACTTTAATAATGCCCAAAATATTTGTTACGTTACAAGGTTACCCCTCTATTAAATAAAACCAGTGCACTGAAATAGTCTGTGACCGCCTTTACCAATGAAGTTGCTGAACTAGAACAAGATCTTGGCAATTCAAAGCAATTTAGCAGGCGTCGTTATGGCATTTCATTTATTACTTTCATGCACACACAGTCTTCTTGAACCGGACCATCATTATCATTGTAATCTGCCGTCGCAATTAGGTTTATTTGGAATATACGAGCATGGAATCTGAATCAAGACATTTATGCATTAATTGTTGTCCTGAAATTTTAAAGACTAATGAAATTTATAACATGAAAATACCAAGTTTGCTTTATGCTAGGTATTTACTAGTTACGGAAAGTGGGGGTACTGCGCTCACCAGTTATAAAAATGGGAGTAACTTTTCGAATTTGGATGCATATATTGCGATTAACAATTATGGTTCTTGAGTCCACCTTTCCACGAAAACTTCTGAGAAAACCTTTTATATGACCTAAAAATGCACATCCAATGAACCGTGTCGAGTGTAAACAATCACGCACTTACTAATAAAGTATTCAATAACTTTTTCATATTGATTTACACCGAGGTTAAATATTTCGTATGTTGCGTGAGTGAAATTTGAATTGAAATTGAACATTCAAAATTATTAATGTGTATAAAAAGTGCGACAGTTGTGTCACCTTATGGCAATTTGATATGTTTTTATCTTCCGGAAGTATATGCTTTTAACCCCCAGGTAGCTAATATGCTCCTATTTGTCATTGTTCTAGCTCTCCAATATTTATCGGGATATCAACTTAAGGAATGAATGTATACATACTGTGTATATACAGGAAATACAGGAAACAATCAAAACGTGTAATGTATGTAAATGTAGTCTATAAGTGACAGGATAATCTTTTCGAGCAAAATATAGTATAAACCAAAGAAAAATTAGAACAGGAAAAGTAATACATAAGTGCATTTTGTTCAAAAAGGGAAGCTACTCTTTCGACTGATTCGACCTCGAACGGTTTTCAAGAAATAAAATACTTACAAATAAAATGATACCGTAAACAAACAAATGTAAATTTGCACTATTTCTATGTGTTACTGTTTTCGCTTTACATTTTTCAGCTATGGTGCATTCTTGTTATATTGAAACATTATATCAAGAAAAGAAAATAAGTATATTTCATAGCAATTTTTAAGGAATCAATTCAACGTATTTTCAAATAGCATTCAATGTATATTTCCGTATATTTGTAACATAGATATCTAACGAATACGCTTTCACATGATATATTGAATGTTTGAAACCGGTGTACTGGTAAACGTTTCATGCATGCATTAATGCGCCGGAAAATATAACGTATAATAATACGTTTACATATAATGCATCATTAGCCAAGTTATTCATGTTGTTTAGCATTGTTTATCACAAGTCGTTAGTGTCGCTCCTAACACTTTTATACGGTAGACAACAAGTTGTATATTAGATATGTAAATGGATAAACCGTTTATGTTTTTCAATTTTATTAAGGGTGTGATAGAAGTGCAATCGGACTTGTGCGCCCACAATTTAAAGGAAACAGTCTCTCCAGTTCCGGGTCATTTCCATTGTTACAGCAGCAGGTTAACAACAACTACATTTGATCGGACAGTAGTGCGCCTCGTTCGGGTCCGGACAGATAACTCTATCCACGTGGGGCAAAGAGCAGGCAGAGTTGTCTTTGCATGGATGGCTGACCGGGTCTGAAGAAAAGAGCGTTGAATTTAATTTCCTTTTTTATGTTCATAGCTTTGCAGGTGAAGAGATTCTCCTCTCCATACCCATTTCTGTTAGGCATAAGATATTATTTAAGTTTAAGTTAATCATATTCATAGTTTAAAAACGTACGATTAAGACAACGTTTTGCGCAAAAAAAGTATCATGTGATTCTTAGCCATTTGAGATAACCTTTTTTGTATTAACATGTACTACAATGTGTCAGTTTAAAGATGCACACAGTATGAATACGATTTGGAATTAAAATACACTAATACATTGGAGAACTTTGGTAGAAAATAACCTGACTTACAACAGCACAGTTCTGTTAAATCTTTAAAATACTTAGGTATGGTCTCTTCTTCATATTGTTATTAATTTGTTTAATTTTTTGTTTTTGTATTTGGGAAAAAGACTTATACGACTGTCTGATACCAATCGGTTGACAAATATACTTTTTGCTTTATTAACGATTTATATTATTACTTTACTTTATATACGTATTCATCTATATTTAAGATACTTTCTTCTGCCACTGGGAATAGTCTTATTTTCACTTTCAGCAGCTTCAGCTGATACATTTCTTGTCAATTTTAACAAAGTCGTGTCGAGTTGACATTCAGCTTACTCGACTACCGGTATGTTTCATTTCTAGTATGCATTCATACCCCTTTTAATCAGAATGTTAAAAATACTTTAATGCATTTAAGCAAGATTAAGGATTAAAAGACATCTGAATAGTTATTCATTGACTCGTATTAGCCAAACGTATCGTAAGTTGTCATTTGCCGTGTCTCATATTGGCTGCGGTTGTTTCCGTATTAGCTGAGTGTTTCCCATATTGGCCGAATTTCACAATAATTGCCGAGGTCCAGGCTGTATTGGGCGAGCAAACGGACGAGATTCTCGTTCAATAGTATGACGTCGATAACTTATTGAATAATCGCCTAATACGTAGCTACATATGCCAATTATAAAAATCTAGTGACTTCTTTCATAACTAAACAATTAATTTCAAACATGCGATTTTAAAGGCAACACTTCCGAAACAATAACATTTTATTGTTCGTACCGTAATTGGAGCATGCAGGGTTTCTAGTTGTCGATATTGAACCATGAGTTGTTTGGGTCTGGCTACTTGCAGTAGTTGTAGTTGTAGACAACGAGTTAGTTGTATTGCTTGTCGTCGCCGTCGCTGGGCTCTGACCTTTATTTAGGGAACACATTTCTTTAAACAACAGAAACTACATTTATTAAAAGCTAAGCATACAACATACGTAATATGTGCACATTAAAAAACTGTGCAAGCCATATCGTATAGTCCGAAATCGTTTCTACAATAACCTATTACTTACATGTGTAGGCGGATTATTTGATAACAAGGTGAGTTGTTATTGATTCGTACACGACATTTTACAAGTTCTGTTGGCAAATATAGATTTAAAAGTATAAAAATGAAACATTACAAATACTAAAACTATGATATAAAAATCTTATTTGCTAAAATTAAGTATATTTTTATTTAAAATAGCATTATGTTTTGTCATTGGTCACTAAACTGTGGACAACCTTTTACCAACGTATTACTAGTAATTATTTAGCCTAGGCGATAATTGTACAAGAAAATAATCAAAGACAATTTGTTTACACGCATAAACCATTGTTGGCAGACAACTAATACTACATTTTTAACAAGCTTAAAACACTAAAACACAACACACGTAATATATTTACAGTACAAATCTGTGCAAGCCATTTCGTATAGTCCCAACTTGTTTTTACTATTACCTATTACTTGCATGTGTGTTGGCGGATTATTTGATAACAAGCTGAGTTGTTATTGATTCACGACATTTTAGGAGTTCTGTTGTCAAATAAAGATTTAAAAGTATAACAGTATATGTATGCAAGTTCGATGTTTGACAAGCAATATTGCCACATTGGATTATCGCCGGATTTAGGAAAACTGTTTTGTCTAGATGAAATATTGAAAAAAGTACTTTTTATCAGCCAACATTTCCAAACATTAAGAGTTGGTAGGTCGACCAAGCTGTTGTGTTTTTTTTTTGCGTATAATTAAAATCGCTAGCTAATGTTGAATACGTGTAGTTTATTTGCGAATATTATCTCATTGAGAGAAAATGGTCGGAACCTTGACTTGGAATGAACAAGATTGGAGCATGAAACGTTTGGCATTTAAAAAGAATATTCACGTTAAACAAACTTGTAAATAATGTACAGATTTTGTCCATTTATTTAATGTTTGAACAAAACAATATTTAAAAATAGAAAAAAAGCCATAACGATCATTTTTGGACATTCATATTCCGATAGAAATCGCTCTGATTTAAAATGGACATAACATATTTACATATGTAAACGAAATTACACACACTCATGGAATTGCCAAGCTAAACAAAACAGTCGTGGTGATTGATGTGACTGCCGCTTCGGTCACCCGTGAATTGTTAATCTGACCATTATGGATATATTGATTAAATAAGGTAAACAGCCCTGGGGTTTAAACGGCAAATGCAAAACACCAGTAACACTTAAGAAATCAAGAAATGTATCAACATTACAGATTTTTTTCCAAACTTCACAGAAATGGTTCATGAAAGGCCTTCTTTTTAATTTGACCGATTGAATGAGGTCCACGACATGCATATATCAATATTGATAAGACAGATTGTAAAAAGTGAACTCTAAAAATATCCTTCTCTACAACTGCAAAGCTAAATGTTAGAATAGTTGGTATGTTACATCGTCAACTTATGGGTCAAGGTATTATATCCATCGAAAGCTCGTTACAAACGTGTACTTCCGACTAAGTCGTAAACGCTCAAATGGTTTTTCGTTTCTTAACATTAACTTTATTCACGAATCTCGAATGAATTAAACATAATTGATGACGCAACTGCCAATGTTTGATCGATTTTGTTGATGGATAGATATTTTTAACCTCCATATAATTCGCTATGAAACGAGTTTAACTTTTTGTTTTGTTTGGTCATTGGCGAGCTATACTGCAAACTCACCTTCACAATGATCTCCCGTGAAGCCTACTGGACACAGGCACATTGCTGCATGACCGTTGTCATAGTGGCAGGAGCCGCCATTCTGGCAGTGGATGTGGTTCTCGCAAGGGTCGAAAACTAGTGTTGAATCAAATGGCATTATACTACTTTACTGTGCATAGTGCGTATAATTACTGTTAGTATTAAGATAATAATAAAAGTAGTTTTCCAGTTAAAATAGTATTTATATAACATACATCTTTAATGTTTTAAGCATTCTTTTACTATAATAAACAATGTTGCATGTTCATTTTCAAGTTCAATTCTTCTAATGTACCACGACATAGAGCTTCAGTGTACCCTTCTGGGCAATGTCACATCGCCGAATTATTGCTGTTCCAATAACAGGACCCGCCAATGTGACACTAGATAAAGTTCTCACATTGACGGCTACCTAAAGTTATTTGAAACACGACCCGTTTTGTGATTGGATAAATAACAGAGATGGCATATTTATTTTTGGATTTCGGTTGGGGCCTCTGAACATTGCGTTATGAGATTAATCACAGTAGCAGTGAATTGTGTTTTCACGAGGCTCGTCAAATAGAGTATCAATTACGATTGTGTTTTCCACGAGTTTTTTCTTACAGGAAATGACTAATGATGTGATTTATGAGTGGTCAAATTGTAATGTTTTCGAATTGATTTCAATTTGTTCAAAGATAAAGGTTGGTTTGGAATTACATTTACATTTCTAGTAATGTTTAAATTAAACTTAAGTGTTTCAGAATTGTTCTTAGTCAAAAGATTATTATCTTACATACCTTTACATCGATGCCCACCGTACCCTGCTATACAGTGACACATTGGTACATGGTTGCTGTCCCAGTAGCACGAGCCGCCATTCTCGCAGTGGATGTGATTCTCACATAGGTCGGCAACTATCAATAAACTATTATATTATCGAATGCACGTTATCAATTGTATTGCAATCATCATTTTGCCATACGTTGTGTTTTTAATCAAGCTGCATACTCTGACACACTATTAATGTAGAAAGTAAAACAAATATCATAATAGGCCGTAATCCTATCAAAACATCTAATCGTTATATGTGTTTTCCTTGCAATCATATTCACTAGTTATTATTTAATTAAATTTATTTCGTTATTGTATGACACATTTATATATTATTGTTATTATAAGCTAACATTGTTTAATAAACTCACGCGAAATAGAATGTTGTTGGTGTCTTTTAAAAGGGCCATGTGTTTATATAATGTTATTTTTAAACAGATATATTATTTATATTAATAATTTATGTTATTGTAAATTTGAGCACTAATTTTGTACAAAATATGGGTAACAAAACACATCGCCACAGTGATCTCCAATGTTTCCCACTGTACAATGAAACCTGTCTATATGGTTGATGTCCTTGTAACATGTGCCACCATGTTGACATTGTTGACATTGTTTATTGCAGGATGGAACATCTAAATAGATAATAAATAACTTCTACAACGACTTTAATGCATGACTTATGAGTCCATGTAAAGGTGAGTGTACGCTAATTCATCAGACGTTCACACCGTGTAGCGCTATAGAAAACAGCACCATGCATGGCAATAATTGTAGCAGCTGATCCCGGATTGTCTCATATATCTGTGATTTGAAGACAAATTCGCGTGCATTACGACAGAAATGCTTGTGTAACTGCCTGTTTTGAAATCCAATCTGTATGTTTGATGCAAGTACATCAATGAAAATCTCTAATGGCGACTCACGTTCACAATGATTCCCGTGGTACCCCGTAGGACATCGACATTTTACGCTCTCATCGCTGACGTGACAGGTCCCGCCATTCTCGCAAGGGTTGTGGTTGCAACTTGTTGAACCTTAAAATATTTATTGAAAATAAAAATATGTTAATAAGCACAGCCTGGTGAGTTATATAACTCATCTGTATACAAGTAATTGTATTTTATAAAAACTATTTGAAAACATCGGAAACATATTGCTATTTGAATGTTAATGTTATTCAATGTATATCAGTTGTTCATGCCATCAACTTTTATTGTAGAGATGAAAAAATGGAAAATGCATGTACAAAGTCTGAAATGCATTACTTATATACTATTCCATGTTTGTGTGAGTGTAAACAAAGGCGTTCAACACCTAGCGTGGCTCAACTTGTCCGAACTGTTTGCGTCATTAACTGAATATGACTGTCTCTTGTATGTCGGATTTAAATAATCCCGGATTGTCGAATATATATACATAGGATTTTAATACCAATTTGCGTGAATTTCGACAGAAATGCTTTTGTAAATGCATGTTTTGAAGTGCACTCTGTATGTTTGAGGTACATGCACCAAAGAAAATCTCTACTAGTGACTCACGTTCACAATGATTCCCGTGGTACCCCGTAGGACATCGACATTTTACGCCATCTTCGCTGACGTGACAGGTCCCGCCATTCTCGCAAGGGTCGGGGTTGCAACTTGTTGAACCTCAAAATATTTATTGAAAATAAAAATATGTTAATAAGCACAGCATGGTAAGTCATATAATTCATCTGTAAACAAGTTATTGCATTTTATAAAGAATATTTAAAAACATCGGACACATATTGCTATTTCAATGTTATTTGTGTATATCAGATGTCCATGCCATCAACTTTTATTGTAGAAATGAAAAAACAAGAAAAAGCATGTACAAAGTCTGAAATGCATTACTTATATACGATTCCATGTTTGTGTGAGTGTAAACAAAGGCGTTCAACACCTAGCGTGGCTCAACTTGTCGACACTGTTCCAGTCATGGACTGAATATGACTGTCTCTTGTATGTCGGATTTAAAGGGGCCTTTTCAAAGATTTTGGCATATTTTGAAGTTTGTCATTAAATGCTTTATATTGATAAATGTAAACATTGGATCTTAAAAGCTCCAGTAAAAAATCAAGAATAACATTTAAAAAAAGGAAAAAAAGAAGCCGGTACCAGGGCTCGAACCAGTGAACCCCGGAGTCCTGGAGTTAGTCTGAAGTAAAAACGCATTCGCCCTCTCGGCTATTCCGCCGGGTATAAACGGTTTTAAGTATTTTATACCATATATAAGCAATCTTCGTAGTTTCGTAAATTTAAACGACAACAACAGAACTCTCCAAATTATTCAATCGTTTCGCGTTGCAACGCTTTATAATTTTTAGGTTTTCAAATCGTCAAAAGATACATATAATGGCTATATTGGACTATGGTAAATGTTCAGTAATACTGTTTCCTCACAAATATCATAACTAAAACGAAAATTTGCGAATCTGAAACAACTTTTTCAATTTTGTCAATTTACCAAACCGTGAAAAGATCCCTTTAAATAATCCCGGATTGTCAAATATATATATAGGATTTGAATACCAATTTGCGTGAATTGCGAAAGAAGTTCTTTTGTAAATGCATGTTTTGAAATGCACTCTGTATGTTTGATGCACGTGCACCAATGAGGATCTCTACTAGTGACTCACGTTCACAATGATTCCCGTGGTACCCCGTAGGACATCGACATTCTACGCCCTCTTCGCTGACGTGACAGGTCCCGCCATTCTCGCAAGGGTCGTGGTTGCAACTTGTTAAATCTTTAAATATTGAATGAAAAGAAAAATATACTTATAAGCACAGCCTGGGAAGTTATATAAATTAAATGTATACAAGTTATTGCATTTTATAAAGATTATTTCAAAACATCGGAAACATACATGCGTTGCTATTTCAATGTTAATGTTATTCAATGTATATCAGTTGTTCATGCCATAAACTTTTATTGTAGAGATAAAGAAAAGGGAAAATACATGTACAAAGTCTGAAATGCATTACTTATATATTATTACATGTTTCTGTAAGTGTACAACAAATGCGTTCAACACTTAGCGTGGCTCAACTTGTCGAAACTGTTCCAGTCATGGACTGAATATGACTGTCTCTTGTATGTCGGATTTAAAACATCGGATAAATGTTTATAGTTAAATTTTATGGTTTATGCGGACACTGTTTATTGCAGGTGTGGTTATATGAAATAGTATGTACAAAGTCTGCAATATATGTCTTCTATATGAGTTCGTGTTTTGGTGTGTGTTCTACGATAAAACTGACGTTCACGCCGAGGTATGGTATAGTCTTCTGGATAATAGCATCATGCATGACTGAAGTTTTAGTAGCTGTTCTTTACAAGTTGGAACTAAATATGATTGTATGAAGATATCTAGTTGGAACTCACGGTCACAATGACTTCCCCTGTACTCTGGAGGACAGTGACACTTCGCATGCTCCCCGTCCATGTAGCATGTCCCTCCATTCTGGCAAGGGTTGTGTTCTACGCAACTCTTAAAATCTTAAAACAATCGTGGAAAAAATGGAACTTTCAAGAAAGCACAGCTTAACAAGTTTAGTACAATATTTGCAAACAAAAATGATAAATTTAAGGAAGATTATTTTAAAACAATAAATATTGATAAGTCAATGCTATTCGTTTATATTTATGGTTAAAGTACCGTTTTGCAATCATGATTAGCAACCACGTCTTACCTACAGTAACGAGAACATTACAAAATAATAAACATACTTCGTAATACTCGCTATTGAGGCAGGAAAATAGGTTTATGTTTCAAATTAATATTATTTAAACAGTTCTTAGGATTTCGTCTGTGACTTATCTTAGCTCACAATATTTGTAGGAATCTTTCGAATGCAGTTTTTATTTTTGTTCATAGAAATATGTGATATTATTTTGAATCATCACAGATGACAACAGTGAAATAACAAGTATTTCCTCTGAATATTGTAACGATATTTTACTGTTACTTAATAAGTATATCATTAAATATCAACGCCATTTTATCCGGGTAAAGAGCACCTACATACATGTGTATCCAGTAATAATTAGATAATAGTTAAGGTTACTCGCGAAAAATTATCAACCAGCACATTTAGCATATAATGTAAACGATACAATACATTTGTAAACTTACAGAGACTTAGGAATACAAATGCTGACTTCATTTTACGTTGAGCACTGAGTCGAGATTAGAATTGAAGACCTGGTGGGACAGCTTATCTTTCGTTTTCGTCACGGGCAGACATATGTTGGAGTTGAACGGCGTTATCTTTATGTAAACACTTTAAGGACTAATCACTACTTCCGGACTAGATTTGCATAATAGCTATAGTCTTTCTTCCTTTTTTAGCTAATTTATTGCATTTCGTGCAGTGAAATTTGGAATAAAGTTGATGTTTGATACAGAATAATATACATAATAACCGACATTTTAAACTGTGTAATTCAATGCATCAGTACCGAAATATTTACTAAAATATAATTACGGAAGTTGTCAAATGGTCAAAATGTGCTCCAAACATAATGTATATATTATATTCAAGAAAGCGACATGATGCCGATATAAATGAATTGGTGAAGTTTTCATACTCGGTCACAACATGTTATGCTATTATCCATGCTTGTCATTGTTGTTAATTTCAATATAAGCTTTGTCGCAATATTTTAATGTCGATCCAATTCCTCAGTGCGTTAATTTCAATTTAAGCTTTATTGCAATATTTTAATGCCGTTCCAATTTCTCATTGCATTCAGCAAAATTATTAACTATACAGTCCAATATACTTCACCCATGTTATTTTGTGGTAGACTTGCATATTAAGCGCATCTCAACATCTACCGATATGTTAGCCCAATTGTCTAACTTCGCAAAACATTAACGTTAGAGATATGCCCGTAGGACAAGGATGCCGCCACATTCCACTTCTGTCTCAAATTTCCACGAATTTTGAAACTTACAGCGCATACATTTAGCCAAATGCATACATTTACATGGTGAATAACAAGGATTAATCACAAAAGCAGTTTTCCTTTTCGAGTTATTCCGAATTTATATTTATTTTTGCTTCTTTTGCAAATAGGGTCAAACATCGTGCTTTTAACGCAGGTCGATTAATATGTACACTTTCATAAATCATGCGGCAAAAAGACTGTTTGATGTCAGCAAATCACGATAAATAATATAAACAACAAGGATTATACACACGTGTTACTTTTCCAGTGATTCCGAAATCATATATATCTATTGTTTTTGCAGATATGGACAATAACTGTGCTTTTATCGTAGGCCGATTTATACGTACATTTTCATCATTCAAGCAACAGCAGTGTTTGATGTCGACACAATACAAGATAAAAAATAAAAATGGCTTAATATAAGCCGCGAATCTGCTCAGGTAACAAATTAAAAAATAAACCTAAATACCCAGGTGCGCAAGGCTGGATAAGATAATTAAAACGTGTCATCATTGTAACCTGTTACTAAAATGTGACGAATCGTCCTTTTTAGCCATTTTTAGTTTTTATCTTGTCTTGTGTTTACATAAAAAAAACATTGTTGCTTGAATGATGAAAATGTACATTTGAATTGGCCTGTATTAAATGCAAAGATATTGTCCCTATCTGCAAAAAAACAATAGATAAGAGAAGATCTAAATATCGCATTAAATCGTTCGAAAAAAGGGCAAGAATGATAAAACCAGGGTATTGATAACAAAAAATGCATGCATTCCAGTATGAAAGGAACACTGTTAAGATTAAAGAATTGTTTCAATAGTAAGCAGAAATACATTATGTTATCAGACATGAAGTTATTGTACAAGAAATAAATAGATAAAAATGCTTAGTTAGGTAAAAACGACAAACGACGTTCAATGGTCGCTACTGGTGTAATTTTACCGTTATAATCTGGACTTTTAATATCAAAGTGGTACAAAAACAAGTCGTATTCCTAGAATATGTGTTACTTATTTATTGCTTTGGTAAAATAATATTTATATTAGAATGATTGTTTCAGTCGCTGGAAAGTCGAAAGTAACATTAACTTTCATGTTTTCTCCGCAGTGTTATGTTCCATAATAATAATTTGTAATCCATCAGATGTCATTTCCAGAGCTAAACATAGTACAAAACGTTTGATGTATTAATACAATTCCCAATTGTATAAACGTTTTATTTAAAGTTGGTTTAATATGAATTTGACACATAATATAAAAAAAAAGTGTGTATTGGCATTTATTCCAGCTAGCAAACTTTAATCTATCCATCAAACTGCACGAAATAAAATTTACTCCTTGTTATCCGTGAAAGTTAAAGATAAAACTTAATTTTCAAAACGATAATTTTTATAAGAAAAGTTCATTAATGCGTGTCACCTTATGACCGCTGTATCTGTTTAGCTTCAGAAACAGGTGTTTTAACCCTCCTGGTAGCTAATAAGTGCCCACGTGTAATTGTTACAACTTGCCGATTGTAACGCGGAAATGACCAAAATTAATGCAATTATTTAGATAATGTCACGAAGATTATATAAGTATGCGTACCATTAAAAGTGAACCAACAACCAAATGCAAATGCACGCAAAAATAGAAACGTTCATTAGATGCTTTGGTGTAAATGAGTTCCAGGATTATGCTTTATATATATATATATATAATACTTTAGTGTATTATCTTAGAAATGGGAAGCTACTCATTCGACTGATTCGACCACGAACTGTATTCAAAGTATGACATATTTAGAAAACATAAAAACACCGTCCTCAAACAGATGTATTTGACACACTTACTATTTTTAACGCTTTTGTTGTTTACTTTTTCTTAAGAACTAAGGTTAGACAATAAATATATAATATTTATTGTTTGCAATATTTCAGGGATTTGGTCAACATAATTGCAACTATATAAATATGTATTTGCCTTTCTTGTGTTACCTAAATATAGTATAGATGCGTGTATACATGGAATATTGATTTGTGTAGCCGATTGAAGTAAAGGCGTTTCATGCGTTCGTCTATACCTATACGTTGTACGTTATAACCTATGCATAATACGCAAATCTTTGAAGGTTGTCTAATATTGTTTTCTCAAGGCATTATAGTACAATTATAATCTTATTCTGCCTTTTTTTCGGTACCAACCACATTTGGACGGTAAAAAGGTAATGGTATGATATCAGAGTACTACATTGCCACAACGTTTCTTTGTTTCATTTTTTCATAAAGCCGTGATACAATGACATCGGACGCATGATTACGCGAACAAATATTGACAACAGTCGAACGGCTCCAGTTCTGGTTTATCCAACTACTGCTGCAGTATGAGAAGCGGGCAAACAACAACCGCACGTGATTGGACAGTAGTGCGCCTCGTTCGGGTCCGGACAGATAACTTCCTTGACGTGAAGCAAACCGCAGGCAGAGTTGTCTATACATGCACGACTGCCAGGATCTTAAGAAATGAGCGTTCAAATATGAGTACGTGTTCACGTTCGAAACTTTGCATGTAAAAGAGATAGATTTACATGCCGAGTATTAAAGTTTAAGATAAGTATCATAATATTATTAACACTTATTAACTATGTTTGGTGCAAACATTTTGGTTATGTAAACCATGGTCATTTGCGACCAAATAAGAAAATTGCCTTTGCTGTTTGTATAAGCAAAATAATATGTCAGTTCAAAGATGATACATGTACGAATAGGATTCAGAATTAATCTTGCCCTAATTCAATTGAAAATTTTGGTAGACGTAAACTTAACAGTTTGGTGAGCCTTTTTAAATAATACGGTAATTAACATGCAATGTTATTGGTAAGCTTTTTATATTACCTAGCAGTATTATTTTATTCCGAATATACAACAATAACTTTATCAAATTCATTTATGCAAGCTAAAATCTTAACAGATTAAACAGTATGTCAAGGGAAGCACATCTGTCATTGTGTTGTTTGTGTCGGTGTCGTCAGAATCTCGCTAGGCCTATTCGTCGCTGGTAGGCAATGGCCACCAATGATTTCTTTATTTAATATTGTTGACAATACAAATGTTTTGTTTTGAATTTGCATTTCTAGGCTTTTATACATTTTCAAACCAGCGTCTTTAACCCTTTCCTACTTAGATACGTATTTTGACGCATTTGTAGTTCCCTCAAAGATATATTTTATTAAATACCTTTCTTACTAGATTCAAAATTTAAAGGCTTCATTTCAAACCCTCGGATACTTATGAGCAGCAAACAGCATAAAACCTGAAAGACTGAGAGTTACTCTCAGGTTGTTCTGGTTTTAAGCTGTTTGCACATAACCATTTTCCATTTGCTTCTGAGTGGGAAAGGGTTAAATGTCATCCCGTTTTAGCCGAGCTATTCCTAAATTGTTAATGGTCGAATTTTGTATTGGCCGAGTTTATCCTCAACTTTGGATCGTCGAGTCTTATATTGGTGTTGTTTAACTATCATCCGAGCCTTTCCTGCATTGTCCGGGTTTCCAGAATAATTGACCAGGTTACACGTGTAAACGAAAAAGGTTCTCGTTTAATATTATAATGTCAAATATAACTTAAATATTAAAATTATCCCCTGATATTGCGATGAGAAAACGTCATTGCATATGTCCATAATCAACTTTCGGTGAAATTTGTCATAACCATTCATTTCAAATATGCGTCTTAAAAAACAAAACTTCTAACAAAAAGGCATTTTATGACGTGTGTGATACCTTACCGTATTTGGCGCATGCGGGGTTTCTAGTTGTCGACACTGATGTTTGAGGATGGTTGCTTGCAGTAGCTGTCGACGGTGGATTTGTTACATGGCTTGTCGTGGTCGTCGTTGAGATCTGACCTAAATTTAGTAAAATACTGTATTTGACCCTTTTCCATATACATTTTTACATACGTAACCAACTGTGTATTCATAGTTCATTCAAGGTACTATTAAAGCTTTGTTCTCTGTAGACCGATGTGTTTGGTAAAAATATATAACAAATACATGTTACGGAATAAGGTAACATTTCATAAATTCTTATGTTAAAATGAAACAAATTGCACATTTGCATTTGAATGTTAAGGACAATTACTTATTACTGAAAACATGAGGTGTGACAATTTATAAAAAAAATTAGTTTTTGTTGATACGTACTCGCCTTATGACAAGTTTCGGCAAACACATATTTTTAAAGTATTATATCCAAGATGGTTCGGTGTTTAAACTAAAAAATTTAACATTTGATTACTGTTGAAATTTGATAATCAAAAAATACTTGGTAGCTCTACAATTAATTGTTTGTTGTTTTTATTATTTATTTTGCTTTAAGCCTACTTGGAAAACATTTGTTAAAAATCCATCGATTACTTCCAATTATTTTTCCTTTGGAAAGAAAAACAAATTAACATGTGTATAACAATTCCACCGACGTAAAAGGGGCATAACAATGTTACAATTTGCAAATGAAATTAGTTTAGTGGACAAATATGGTAGTGTATGATACTTCGCCTGATATATTTTCTTTACTCGTGACGTATGAAGATGTGTCGATGTAATGTATCAGGCAAAGCTGTAAGAACGTCAAAATGCTGAATCCTAAATAAATTGAGCAGTGTATCATTTCGACATGAAATCTTTGTTCTCAAAATTTCACAGAAATTATTAATGAGAGGCCTTCTTTTAAAGGTGTTCAAATATTTCAGGTCCGAAGCACGTATATGGCAACACTGATAAGAATGATTTCAAAAAGTTAATATGTTAAATATATACTATCTGACACTTCAAAGCTTAAAGTTTAAAAATGTGGTATGTTCCATAATCAACGAGTGGTTTGCGGTATTCGACCCATCATTAGCTCGTTAATCGCATTTGGAAATTATGCCTTCGTGCGCAACGAAAATAATAATCGTTGTTAAGAATTTGAGCACCTATATCGTGACATTTAAGTTCCCGTTCGCGGAGATATATATGGGCAGAATCGTAAGTAAACGTGTTTCTATTGAGGATATCACTGAAAATCCGGTTGAAGTCGGTTTAGAACAAACCATATAGCGATTTTTTATTATGGGGTACGGTAAAGTACGAAAACGACCTAATTAATATTCATGATTCGACACGTTAATTCAAACCTAAACAAACAAAAGTGCGGATACGGGCGAATTTAGCGGAGCGAAGGTAAGAACAAATGCAACTACATCTGTTACAGACGGAAACTGAGTTGCAACGGTACGTTTTTGCTAAATATATATGTTTTTCTTCCATATGGTAATACTGTTAAGCGAAAGCTAAATATAGATATAGTTTGCATAACTCGCGACGCTGCAACGATTTCGCCTATTGCATGTATTTATGATACTTTACATATTATTCTATCGATTCAAAACCGATTTTGACCAGGCTTTCGATGTAAACCGCGATAAAAAAATATACTTCAATGAATGTCTGTAAAGTTTGTTTTCCGCTATACGATTTTTGTGCAAAACAACGATCTATTCCCCGAACGGGGACTTTAAAGACACAAGAGCGTGGGACCAATCTGTTTATTTCCCCAGTCAACATACAAACATTTTCTACATTATGACGAAATGCAGTTTGATATGGCGAACAATTATTTTCTGATCTGTGTAGGTTCCTTGTCGCATTATGGCTTGATTCACCAAAATGTTAGTACACTATTTGTAATTGTCGTATATATATGAAGTCAAACAACCCTTCGCTAAACGTCATAAAAAACTATCTTAAAGTGATATTATGGGCATCTGACAGTTTATAGGTGTCTATCGCAACCGTTGTTTATTCTTGGGGTTTTCACTCCATATACACTTATATTTGTTAATGCAGCATCAACATACTAAAACAATATCCCCGAAAGAGAAAAATAATGCATTTGAATATCAACCGTACTTTCGCTTCACAACTGATCAAGCAAGTACGATATGAACCTAAATTTAGTTATAGTGCAGATTTGTTCATACGACACAAAGACACAAATTTGTTTTAAGGATCATTTCGGTTTAGAGGACTGGGTGAGTCACGTAAAATTTCGAATATAAAATAAATTTGTAATAAACAACTGGAAGCAAGATGAGTTGCAGATAATTGGTCAGTAACCACATTTTAACTAACTCTTTTGATCTGCTAATTCTTTTAAGCTCAATTCAACAGTGAAAAATGCCCATATCACTTTAAACATTTTAGTTTAAACCTATATTTATTTAGCTCGATTGCATAGAAAGCACAATGCTTATTTGGAACGCTCTCGAGTCCGTTTCCTGGGACTAGAACCAGTACTTGATGTCTATGTGGGGGGTCTAAAGAACGCTCCCTCAGTTGGGATTGAACCCGTGACCTCCTGGTCACGTGGTTTGTTAAGGCATATTCTATATTATATTTTGTTTTAATTGTCTCATTCATATTAGCTAAATTAAGTTAAAGGTTTTGTCGTCAAATTAATGTTAAAAAAATAGTATAGATTAAATAAGCACATATACATGTTATTCTGCAATAGCAACGCATAGATTTATACACTCCGACGAGCTATGGAAGGCAATTCTGCAATGGTCATATTCACTTAATTAATACGATTAAAATTTGAAAAGTACTTCTTACTACATATCCTTAAGATGGTATTGCCCATCAATAGTTTTGTTTGACCGAAGGCAATGCTGCCTATGTCATTTTACACCTAATTAATATATTAAAATATGAACTTCAAACATTTATTTATGTTATGGTATTGCCCAGCAATAGTTTTGTTTGAACGTTTTTCGATACTCTTTCGTGAGTTATCGCTCAATAAGCTAAGCGACTTATGCACATGTACATATTATCTGTTCCCTAGCAACATAATGGTCATCATCAATTTATTGAGAATATTTATTGCTTTAAGTTTTTGAATAATTGTGTATGAATGATAATATAAACGTGCTTACAGGTGATGTTGTCAAAAGTGGGCCTGCAAATACTTAACATTTTGTCTATATTCATGAGTACAAAAGATATTCGATCATTATGTTTTACAGCATTAATGCACAAAAGTTTACACGCGTGTGCATTATGACGCCTTATCAATCCATAAATGATTACCAAATAAATTGTTATAAGTATCAAACAATGACGTGTGTATGTTATTATTGGTCAAGTGTTGGTTTGTGATTAATTCATGTAGTTGTTGTATATATTTACTTTGATAGGCTTGTTGATATTCAACATTCATTTGTACGTGTCAATTCAAGTAATTTCCATTCGTTTATCTATTGTGTTGAATGACAGATATTTCCTGGCCATAAATCATTCAATATTTAGTAAAGATGCTTTTTATGCTCATTTTTTTTTTTTTGGGGGGGGAGCATATAGTCGCCGCTTTGTCCGTCCGTCCGTGCGTCTGTCCGTCCGTCCGTCCGTCCGTTCGTGCAAATTTTTTGTCCGGGCTATTTCTCAGCAACTAATGACCGGAATTCAATTAAACTTTATTGAAAGTTTCATTACCAAGAGGAGATGTGCATATTATCAGCCGGTGCTGGTCGGATGATTTTTCAGAGAGTTATGGCCTTTTGAAAATTTCCATTAACTGTACATATAGTGCAATTCTTGTCCGGGCTATTTCTCAGCAACTAATGACCGGAATTCAATGAAACTTTATGGGAAGCTTCATTACCAAGAGAACATATGCATATTATCAGCCGGTTCTCGTCCAATGATTTTTCACAGACTTATGACCCTTTAAAAATTTCCAATAACTGTACATATAGTGCAATTCTTGTCCGGGCGATTTCTCAGCAACTAATGACTGGAATTCAATGAAACTTTATGGGAAGCTTCACTACCAAGAGGAAATGTGCATATTATCAGCCGGTTCTCGTCGGATGATTTTTCACAGAGTAATGGCCCTTTGAAAAATTCCATTGTACATATAGTGCAATTCTTGTCCGAGCTATTTCTCAGCAACTTATTACAGAAATTGAATGACACTTTATGGGAAGCTTCAATACCAACAGGAGATGTGCATATTATCAACCGGTTATGGTCGGATGATTTTTCACAGAGTTATGGCCCTTTGACATTTTCTATAAACTGTACATATAGTGCAATTCTTGTGCGGGCTAATTCCCCCCAACTTCTGACTGGAATACAATGAAGCTTTATGGGAAGCTTAACTACCTTGAAGAGATGCGCATGTTATTAGTGGGTTCTGGTTAGATGATTTATTTAGAGAGTTATGGCCCTTTGACATTTTTAAGTTGCTTAACCATCCATCGAATTATTTTGTCCAAAGTTATACCCCTCAAGACGTTTCCTTTTATCTGAATATATAGTGCAATGTTGTGACAAAAAAAACTTTGTGGAACATCACCCGTCTCCGACGGTTTCTTGTTTGTTTCGGTCAGTGGTGAAATATACTTCCAACTTACGTTCACAACGATATCCCGTGAAGTCTACTGGACATCGACACGCTGCTACATTGACACTGTTGTTGAAGTAACATGAGCCGCCATTATAGCAGATAATATGGTCGTCACAGGAGTCGACAACTATACGTAACAAAACGTATTCCTCGTGGACATGTTATCACTTGCATTTCATGATTCATATTACATACGTTGTATCGCTTCATTTTTCATCACACTCCATATGCAGACAAAATATATTTGTGAAAGGTAAAACAATGAGCGTAATAGTGTTGATAGTTACAAACCATTCAATAATTTTGTGTGTTTACTTTATTTAATGTTTATATACATTATAACTAGTTATGTATTGTCTACACATATCCTTATTATTATGTTTTATAATAAATGGTTACATGCATTATCCTTCATGCCATTTTAAAGTTGAATGTGCTATATTAATATGATTTCTATCCTAACCAAGTTTAACTTTAATTACCAAAATGGCGAATATATACTTCCAACCCACCTTCACAGAGATCGCCAACGAATCCCGCTTGACACTGACACCTTCCGTCTCGTTCGTTGCATGTTCCGCCATGTTGACAAACAATGTGTTTACAAGGCTCTCCATCTAAAGTGATAATACGAACTAGCATGTAAGAATACTGAATATATATGTTTAATATACGTACACATTTTGGTGAGAGTACACCATTTCGTTCAAACCTGTGTTCCACTGAAGCCCTATGGACAACGACACAATGCATGTGTCTTCTTTTCAAAACTGGTCCCGCCTTTTTGGTACTAAATATGATTTTTTTTTTCCATGTATATAGGGTGTAACTACTAAAATGTATGCATTCTGATAGAAATGCTATTTTTAAGTAATATTTCGTAATCAAGTATTAATGGGTAATATGTGTCCTCCAATCCAAATCTCTAATGGCGACTCACGTTCACAATGTTTTCCGGTGTACCATGTGGGACACTGACACTTTCCATGTCCGTGTTGATCGTAGGAACATGTCCCGCTATTCAGGCAAAAGTTGCCATCGTCGCAATCATTTGAATCTTAAAATATTGTAAGCAGAGAAGGGGTTATTTAGAAAGCAAACCGCCGTCGCTATTTTATTTATTGTATACCTAAATATTTGATTTCAAAAATATTAATTACAAAAATCGGATAATATTTAAAGTACATGACCTTTGTGATTATCTATATCATACATGCCTTATTAACAGTAGCCTGTATATCGCAAAGTTGTAATCACGCTTTGTAATGATCACTGTTAAGGCTGTACAACAGAATGATGTTGAAATTTAGTTCACGTGAGGTGTGTTATACTCAATTTTATTTCAGGTACCAATACTTAAAGAAACATTTTACCAGCGGCAGGCACAAAGAAACCTGAAACAAAGAATTAATAAAGTAGGTCTTTGGAAGGAAATAAGTAATACATAGAACACTATTCCATAAAATAAAATGATTTCGTCCAAATATTTCAAATAATTGTTTCACTAAATAAGTAGACCATTTTATTTCATCCGCAATAAGTCCAGTCTAATGAGCACTTGATTGTATCCGGTAATCTGAAGATAATAGTTTAACTGATTTCGAACAATTAGTAAAACCTTCACATTTTAGACGCGGTCGATATATATAGGATCTTGAACGAGTTGTCATATCATAACATATTTTATTAAACGAGTTAAGGCATGTTGTTAGTAAGCGAGCCTTTGGCGAGCTTAATAACGAATTTTCTGGACGAGTTTAATAAAATAAGGTATGATTTGACAACGAGTGTCAGATCTTTTTATCACATACTTTTAAATGAGCAAATAAAATAAATATTTACGTAAACATAATGATAAATCTCGAATGTTGTTTACATTTCGTGACGTCATTTAACGTTGAAATGTCATTTCAGCAAATTAACAAACTACGATAGGTCAATCAACGAAAACTAAGCCAATGAAAACGCTTAAAAAAGTATATTACACATGTGTAAGATAAAAATATATGTAATGGTTATATTATATGGGAAACAGGGAATGGCAAGTATTAACTTACAGAGACTTAAGAATAAGGTCCTCGCAAATTCTAACGCCATTGTTTGTTAAAATCTGCGTCGAGATAATAATGGTACATCTGGTGGGACATCTTATCAGGTCGTGTCGCAATGGCATATTTGGAGACGAACTTTGTTATCTTTATGTTTACACATGTAGGACTGAACCGCAATATATAATAGCCATATTACCACTGCGTTATTTATGTGAATGTATTGCGTTTGTTGAAATTGGATGTCGCATAAGTTCGATGTTTGATGCAGATTGAAAGACCAGGGCAACCGATTGTTTAAATAAACTTATTATATTCAAGCAATATTTCTAAATATGTAATACAAACATATATCTACAAAAAGTAAACATATGTTCCAAATAAAATGTGTATGGTATATTAACCAAAAGCTATGATGCCGATTTGCAAGCTTACGTTATGGCACTATTCCACTACGAAAACAAGCCAACGATTCACTACGATTAATAAAATTTATTGAATCGGGAAGACTCGTGACAGTCTACGATTCAGTTACGACACTGGTACGATTGAGTTACGACGAATCGTGGGGTTCGGTAGAAGTCTTGCGAATAGGGTCGCGACTTCACTACGATGTGTAAGAATCTACAGCGACTGTACTGCGAACGATGCAGATCGATCACGACTAAGCTAGGACCTCACCGATCGCACCCATGAATTAGGCGCCTCTATTGATATTGATCTAAATCGCGAGAATCTTAGCGGTCGCGCAACTCACTCGGGATGAACTCGTGAGAGTCTTGATCTATATCGCGAGAATCTTATCGGGCTCGCAACTAAGTCGGGATGAACTCGTGAAAAAGTCGTAGCTGATTCGTAGACAGATCACGTGATCACCGATTCCCCGATTGAGTCACGAATTACCTACGATTCCATTACGACGCCTAAGAACGCACCACGGCGCTGTTACGAGTCAACTGCGATTAAATTCATTCTTTGAGGTCCTGGCCAAATTTTAAACACGTTTAAAATCGGGCCACGATTTTTCGGGAGCTCACGAGTTGCAGGAATCACCCACGACTAGCTATGAATGAGTTAGTACCTTCGCCGATTGGGCTACGAATGTTACCGACCTCAAAATAATGGAAATCGGGACAAATCGTGGGGAATCGGTTCGTAGTGAAATACCCCTATAAGGTACTCTAACGTGGTCAGGTATTCTTATGTAGTTTTGATTAGTGTTAATATCACAGATAGTGTTGTCGCAATGTATTATTCTCGTTCCAATTGCTCTGTGAATTAACTAGCACGTGTAGTTATTACAATTAAGGTCACATTTACCTCATTTTATTTACTGTACAGTATAGTATAGCATAAGTTGTCGCCATCCTTGAACTTATCAGTGATCATTTTTCCTTCGATTGCAAAAACAACTTTAAACCAAAACTGTACAAATGCTTGTAGGAAACTGATGCCCCCGCTTTTAACTTTGATCAAATGTCAATAAATGTAAAAACTAGCCGCGCTAAAATAGCCTAGTATATGGCAAGCGGTTCGACGCATAATCCCAAGAAACTAGGTTCTCATTTGAAAACTTGGGTTCTTGAAGCAATGTGCAATCTTCAAGCGAGAACCTAGGTTCTCATGAGAAAACTAGTTTCTGGGGATTATGCGTCGAACCGCAAGAAACTAGGTTTCATTCTGATAACCTAGGTTCTCATGAGAACCTAGGTTTTTAAATGAGAACCTAGGTTCTCATAAAACCTAGGTTCTCATTTGAAAACTTGGGTTCTTGAAGCCATTTGCAATCTTCAAGCGAGAACCTAGGTTCTCATTTTGAGAACCTAGGTTCTCATGAGATACCTAGTTTCTTGGGATTATGCGTCGAACCGCTTGCCATACTAGTGCACACATTCGCGTGGGGAATTACAAGGATTAATCACACGAGCAGTTGTAAGTTTGGTGGTATATGTCTCACTGCCCATTAACGTATATTTTACAAACAAGCAAATAGGAACCATATTTGTACTTTAATCTCAGGCATATAACTTTGTAAACATTTCTAAACTTACCCAAAATACACGTTTCTTTAAGCGCAAAATACATCTTTTAAACAAAAATGGCTAAATATTTTTTCGTAATTTTGCTTAAGTAAAAATATTAAACTAAGCTGCAAATGTGCGCAGGACTTTATAATAAAAAGTTTCATCACTCTACTTTTGAGTTTCATGCGACTAAAACAAGCGCACGAACGGGTTGAAGAACGAACAGACAAGAAACAAAAAGTATCTCCACTTGTTAAAGAGGGAACATTAAAACTCAAAAACACTTTACACACCTATACAATCGACGTATTTATAATAAAAAGAAAATTCATTACAAAACGAAATGTTAATGTTAACATTATTCTTTTAAAACTTTTCTATATAGCCTAATAATAACCACGCATTACGCACTTTTGCTCGTTTACAAGGCCTATGAAGAGTAGATCCTGTCAACATGGGCATGTTGCACCAAACTTTGGCGTCAACAAGCCAATGATTAACACCAAAGTGCGTTTTGTACAATCTTGTCGAACAACTTAGTGCGTACATTCATCTTTGGAGATGACCACCATAGTTGTTTTTTTATTCGTTTTTTTAGTTTTGCGGTAAGAAATCATCATCATCATCATCATCATCATCATCATCATCATCATCATCATCATCATCACCATCACCATCACCATCATCATCATCATCATCATCATCCTCATCATCATGCATTAGCTCTCTTTGAACTGTGTTGGTGATTTAATACATACGAAAAATAAACGTGTTGGTCAAATATGTAGACTTAACCAAAACAATTGTCAACAACTCTTCTTTTAAACAGTTTCTGGGAAGAATAAATTTAGCAAAATCATTAAAAAATATACATAGTACTTTGATAGATTTTACGATTTTAATCGCAGCAAATCTGACGAACATTCAATCGACTGTGTTTGTCTTTATTAACCGTTTTGATAATTTTGATAACATGAAAGGCAACATACCCGTGTTGCAGTATAAAATAAAAACATAGGTACGAACACAGATGACCAAGATTCATTTAAACACGTGCTTTTTATGTTCTTTAAGAGTTTGAAAAGATTTTAAATGAGTCAGCTGTTTATGCCCAAAGATACGCGTCTTTCACTGTAAAACATTCCTTTACATGGCCATACCAAGTTTTCCGGCTCTGTATGCTTTCAAAAGAAATAATAAATGGAAATAACATACTTGTCACCGACATTAATTGAAACGCAATTCTGTTTCCAAGCAAAACAAAATCACGCAGTGTTTTCCTTTAATACTGTTATTTTCTAGCACGTCTGTTTATTCGCATATCTGACGTTGGTTTATTGTGAATTCGCCGTCACATGGTAACACAATGAAATCTATCCAACCATAACAGCCGGCCTTCTCATGGTAACACAATGCAATCTATCCAATCATTACAGCCGGCCGTCACATGGTAACACAATGCAATCTATCCAATCATTACAGCCGTGCCTGGCACGCAACATCCACATGTGACTGGACAGTAGTGAGCCTGGTCAGGATCAGGACACAGAACTCCTGGCACGCAACTTCCGCATGTGACTGGACAGTAGTGAGCCTGGTCAGGATCAGAACACAGAACTTCATCCATATGCGGTAGGCTGCACACTGGACAGTAGTGAGCCTGGTCAGGATCAGGACACAGAACTTCATCCATATGCGGTAGGCTGCACACTGGACAGTTGTGAGCCTGGTCAGGATCAGGACACAGAACTTCATCCATATGCGGTAGGCTGCACACTGGATAGTAGTGAGCCTGGTCAGGATCAGGACACAGAACTTCATCCATATGCGGTAGGCTGCACACTGGACAGTAGTGAGCCTGGTCAGGATCAGGACGCAGAACTTCATCCATATGCGGTAGGCTGCACACTGGATAGTAGTGAGCCTGGTCAGGATCAGGACACAGAACTTCGTCCATATGCGGTAGGCTGCACACTGGACAGTAGGGAGCCTGGTCAGGATCAGGACACAGAACTTCATCCATATGCGGTAGGCTGCACACTGGACAGTAGTGAGCCTGGTCAGAATCTGGACACAGAACTTCATCCATATGCGGTAGGCTGCACACTGGACAGTAGGGAGCCTGGTCAGGATCAGGACACAGAACTTCATCCATATGCGGTAGGCTGCACACTGGACAGTAGTAAGCCTGGTCAGGATCAGGACACAGAACTACATCCATATGCGGTAGGCTGCACACTGGACAGTAGTGAGCCTGGTCAGGATCAGGACACAGAACTACATTTATATGCGGTAGGCTGCACACTGGACAGTAGTGAGCCTGGTCAGGATCAGGACACAGAACTTCATCCATATGCGGTAGGCTGCACACTGGACAATAGTGAGCCTGGTCAGGATCAGAACACAAAACTTCATTCATATGCGGTAGGCTGCACACTGGACAGTAGTGAGCCTGGTCAGGATCAGGACACAGAACTTCATCCATATGCGGTAGGCTGCACACTGGACAGTAGTGAGCCTGGTCAGGATCAGGACACAGAACTTCATCCATATGCGGTAGGCCGCACACTGGACAGTAGTGAGCCTGGTCAGGATCAGGACACAGAACTTCATCCATATGCGGTAGGCTGCACACTGGACAGTAGTGAGCCTGGTCAGGATCAGGACACAGAACTTCATTCATATGCGGTAGGCTGCACACTGGATAGTAGTGAGCCTGGTCAGGATCAGGACACAGAACTTCATCCATATGCGGTAGGCTGCACACTGGACAGTAGTGAGCCTGGTCAGGATCAGGACACAGAACTTCATCCATATGCGGTAGGCTGCACACTGGACAGTAGTGAGCCTGGTCAGGATCAGGACACAGAACTTCATCCATATGCGGTAGGCTGCACACTGGACAGTAGTGAGCCTGGTCAGGATCAGGACACAGAACTTCATTCATATGCGGTAGGCTGCACACTGGATAGTAGTGAGCCTGTTCAGGATCAGGACACAGAACTTCATCCATATGCGGTAGGCCGCACACTGGACAGTAGTGAGCCTGGTCAGGATCAGGACACAGAACTTCATCCATATGCGGTAGGCTGCACACTGGACAGTAGTGAGCCTGGTCAGGATCAGGACACAGAACTTCATTCATATGCGGTAGGCTGCACACTGGATAGTAGTGAGCCTGGTCAGGATCAGGACACAGAACTTCATCCATATGCGGTAGGCTGCACACTGGACAGCAGTGAGCCTGGTCAGGATCATGACACAGAACTTCATCCATATGCGGTAGGCTGCACACTGGACAGTAGTGAGCCTGGTCAGGATCAGGACACAGAACTTCATTCATATGCGGTAGGCTGCACACTGGACAGTAGTGAGCCTGGTCAGGATCAGGACACAGAACTTCATTCATATGCGGTATGCTGCACACTGGACAGTAGTGAGCCTGGTCAGGATCAGGACACATAACTTCATCCATATGCGGTAGGCTGCACACTGGACAGTAGTGAGCCTGGTTAGGATCAGGACACAGAACTTCATTAATATGCGGTATGCTGCACACTTGACAGTAGTGAGCCTAGTCAGGATCAGGACACAGAACTCCTTGCACGCAACATCCGCATTTGACTGGACAGTAGTGAGCCTGGTTTGGATCAGGACACAGAACTACATTCATATGCGGTAGGCTGCACGCTGGACAGTAGTGAGCCTGGTCAGGATCAGGACACAGAACTTCATTCATATGCGGTTGGCTGCACACTGGATAGTAGTGAGCCTGGTCAGGATCAGGACACAGAACTTCATCCATATGCGGTAGGCTGCACACTGGACAGTAGTGAGCCTGGTCAGGATCAGGACACAGAACTTCATTCATATGCGGAAGGCTGCACACTGGACGGTAGTGAGCCTGGTCTGGATCAGGACACAGAACTACATCCATATGCGGAAGGCTGCACACTGGACAGTAGTGAGCCTGGTCAGGATCAGGACACAGAACTTCATTCATATGCGGAAGGCTGCACACTGGACAGTAGTGAGCCTGGTCTGGATCAGGACACAGAACTACATCCATATGTGGTAGGCTGCACACTCGACAGTAGTGAGCCTGGTCAGGATCAGGACACAGAACTTCATCCATATGCGGTAGGCTGCACATTAGACAGTAGTGAGCCTGGTCAGGATCAGAACACAGAACTTCATCCATATGCGGTAGGCTGCACACTGGATAGTAGTGAGCCTGGTCAGGATCAGGACACAGAACTTCATCCATATGCGGTAGGCCGCACACTGGACAGTAGTGAGCCTGGTCAGGATCAGGACACAGAACTTCATCCATATGCGGTAGGCTGCACACTGGACAGTAGTGAGCCTGGTCAGGATCAGGACACAGAACTTCATTCATATGCGGTAGGCTGCACACTGGATAGTAGTGGGCCTGGTCAGGATCAGGACACAGAACTTCATCCATATGCGGTAGGCTGCACACTGGACAGTAGTGAGCCTGGTCAGGATCAGGACACAGAACTTCATCCATATGCGGTAGGCTGCACACTGGACAGTAGTGAGTCTGGTCAGGATCAGGACACAGAACTTCATTCATATGCGGTAGGCTGCACACTGGACAGTAGTGAGCCTGGTCAGGATCAGGACACAGAACTTCATTCATATGCGGTAGGCTGCACACTGGACAGTAGTGAGCCTGGTCAGGATCAGGACACAGAACTTCATCCATATGCGGTAGGCTGCACACTGGACAGTAGTGAGCCTGGTCAGGATCACGACACAGAACTTCATCCATATGCGGTAGGCTGCACACTGGACAGTAGTGAGCCTGGTCAGGATCAGGACACAGAACTTCATTAATATGCGGTAGGCTGCACACTGGACAGTAGTGAGCCTAGTCAGGATCAGGACACAGAACTCCTGGCACGCAACATCCGCATTTGACTGGACAGTAGTGAGCCTGGTCTGGATCAGGACACAGAACTACATTCATATGCGGTAGGCTGCACGCTGGACAGTAGTGAGCCTGGTCAGGATCAGGACACAGAACTTCATTCATATGCGGTAGGCTGCACACTGGATAGTAGTGAGCCTGGTCAGGATCAGGACACAGAACTTCATCCATATGCTGTAGGCTGCACACTGGATAGTAGTGAGCCTGGTCAGGATCAGGACACAGAACTTCATTCATATGCGGAAGGCCGCACACTGGACGGTAGTGAGCCTGGTCTGGATCAGGACACAGAACTACATCCATATGCGGTAGGCTGCACACTGGACAGTATTGAGCCTGGTCAGGATCAGGACACAGAACTTCATTCATATGCGGAAGGCTGCACACTGGACAGTAGTGAGCCTGGTCTGGATCAGGACACAGAACTACATCCATATGCGGTAGGCTGCACACTGGACAGTAGTGAGCCTGGTCAGGATCAGGACACAGAACTTCATCCATATGCGGTAGGCTGCACACTGGATAGTAGTGAGCCTGGTCAGGATCAGGACACAGAACTTCATCCATATGCGGTAGGCTGCACACTGGACAGTAGTGAGCCTGGTCAGGATCATGACACAGAACTTCATCCATATGCGGTAGGCTGCACACTGGACAGTAGTGAGCCTGGTCAGGATCAGGACACAGAACTTCATTCATATGCGGTAGGCTGCACACTGGACAGTAGTGAGCCTGGTCAGGATCAGGACACAGAACTTCATTCATATGCGGTATGCTGCACACTGGACAGTAGTGAGCCTGGTCAGGATCAGGACACATAACTTCATCCATATGCGGTAGGCTGCACACTGGACAGTAGTGAGCCTGGTCAGGATCAGGACACAGAACTTCATCCATATGCGGTAGGCTGCACACTGGACAGTAGTGAGCCTGGTTAGGATCGGGACACAGAACTTCATTAATATGCGGTATGCTGCACACTTGACAGTAGTGAGCCTAGTCAGGATCAGGACACAGAACTCCTTGCACGCAACATCCACATTTGACTGGACAGTAGTGAGCCTGGTTTGGATCAGGACACAGAACTACATTCATATGCGGTAGGCTGCACGCTGGACAGTAGTGAGCCTGGTCAGGATCAGGACACAGAACTTCATTCATATGCGGTTGGCTGCACACTGGATAGTAGTGAGCCTGGTCAGGATCAGGACACAGAACTTCATCCATATGCGGTAGGCTGCACACTGGACAGTAGTGAGCCTGGTCAGGATCAGGACACAGAACTTCATTCATATGCGGAAGGCTGCACACTGGACGGTAGTGAGCCTGGTCTGGATCAGGACACAGAACTACATCCATATGCGGTAGGCTGCACACTGGACAGTAGTGAGCCTGGTCAGGATCAGGACACAGAACTTCATTCATATGCGGAAGGCTGCACACTGGACAGTAGTGAGCCTGGTCTGGATCAGGACACAGAACTACATCCATATGCGGTAGGCTGCACACTCGACAGTAGTGAGCCTGGTCAGGATCAGGACACAGAACTTCATCCATATGCGGTAGGCTGCACATTAGACAGTAGTGAGCCTGGTCAGGATCAGAACACAGAACTTCATCCATATGCGGTAGGCTGCACACTGGATAGTAGTGAGCCTGGTCAGGATCAGGACACAGAACTTCATCCATATGCGGTAGGCAGCACACTGGACAGTAGTGAGCCTGGTCAGGATCAGGACACAGAACTTCATCCATATGCGGTAGGCTGCACACTGGACAGTAGTGAGCCTGGTCAGGATCAGGACACAGAACTTCATTCATATGCGGTAGGCTGCACACTGGATAGTAGTGGGCCTGGTCAGGATCAGGACACAGAACTTCATCCATATGCGGTAGGCTGCACACTGGACAGTAGTGAGCCTGGTCAGGATCAGGACACAGAACTTCATCCATATGCGGTAGGCTGCACACTGGACAGTAGTGAGTCTGGTCAGGATCAGGACACAGAACTTCATTCATATGCGGTAGGCTGCACACTGGACAGTAGTGAGCCTGGTCAGGATCAGGACACAGAACTTCATTCATATGCGGTAGGCTGCACACTGGACAGTAGTGAGCCTGGTCAGGATCAGGACACAGAACTTCATCCATATGCGGTAGGCTGCACACTGGACAGTAGTGAGCCTGGTCAGGATCACGACACAGAACTTCATCCATATGCGGTAGGCTGCACACTGGACAGTAGTGAGCCTGGTCAGGATCAGGACACAGAACTTCATTAATATGCGGTAGGCTGCACACTGGACAGTAGTGAGCCTAGTCAGGATCAGGACACAGAACTCCTGGCACGCAACATCCGCATTTGACTGGACAGTAGTGAGCCTGGTCTGGATCAGGACACAGAACTACATTCATATGCGGTAGGCTGCACGCTGGACAGTAGTGAGCCTGGTCAGGATCAGGACACAGAACTTCATTCATATGCGGTAGGCTGCACACTGGATAGTAGTGAGCCTGGTCAGGATCAGGACACAGAACTTCATCCATATGCTGTAGGCTGCACACTGGATAGTAGTGAGCCTGGTCAGGATCAGGACACAGAACTTCATTCATATGCGGAAGGCCGCACACTGGACGGTAGTGAGCCTGGTCTGGATCAGGACACAGAACTACATCCATATGCGGTAGGCTGCACACTGGACAGTATTGAGCCTGGTCAGGATCAGGACACAGAACTTCATTCATATGCGGAAGGCTGCACACTGGACAGTAGTGAGCCTGGTCTGGATCAGGACACAGAACTACATCCATATGCGGTAGGCTGCACACTGGACAGTAGTGAGCCTGGTCAGGATCAGAACACAGAACTACATCCATATGCGGTAGGCTGCACACTGGACAGTAGTGAGCCTGGTCAGGATCATGACACAGAACTTCATCCATATGCGGTAGGCTGCACACTGGACAGTAGTGAGCCTGGTCAGGATCAGGACACAGAACTTCATTCATATGCGGTAGGCTGCACACTGGACAGTAGTGAGCCTGGTCAGGATCAGGACACAGAACTTCATTCATATGCGGTATGCTGCACACTGGACAGTAGTGAGCCTGGTCAGGATCAGGACACATAACTTCATCCATATGCGGTAGGCTGCACACTGGACAGTAGTGAGCCTGGTCAGGATCAGGACACAGAACTTCATCCATATGCGGTAGGCTGCACACTGGACAGTAGTGAGCCTGGTTAGGATCAGGACACAGAACTTCATTAATATGCGGTATGCTGCACACTTGACAGTAGTGAGCCTAGTCAGGATCAGGACACAGAACTCCTTGCACGCAACATCCACATTTGACTGGACAGTAGTGAGCCTGGTTTGGATCAGGACACAGAACTACATTCATATGCGGTAGGCTGCACGCTGGACAGTAGTGAGCCTGGTCAGGATCAGGACACAGAACTTCATTCATATGCGGTTGGCTGCACACTGGATAGTAGTGAGCCTGGTCAGGATCAGGACACAGAACTTCATCCATATGCGGTAGGCTGCACACTGGACAGTAGTGAGCCTGGTCAGGATCAGGACACAGAACTTCATTCATATGCGGAAGGCTGCACACTGGACGGTAGTGAGCCTGGTCTGGATCAGGACACAGAACTACATCCATATGCGGTAGGCTGCACACTGGACAGTAGTGAGCCTGGTCAGGATCAGGACACAGAACTTCATTCATATGCGGAAGGCTGCACACTGGACAGTAGTGAGCCTGGTCTGGATCAGGACACAGAACTACATCCATATGCGGTAGGCTGCACACTCGACAGTAGTGAGCCTGGTCAGGATCAGGACACAGAACTTCATCCATATGCGGTAGGCTGCACATTAGACAGTAGTGAGCCTGGTCAGGATCAGAACACAGAACTTCATCCATATGCGGTAGGCTGCACACTGGATAGTAGTGAGCCTGGTCAGGATCAGGACACAGAACTTCATCCATATGCGGTAGGCAGCACACTGGACAGTAGTGAGCCTGGTCAGGATCAGGACACAGAACTTCATCCATATGCGGTAGGCTGCACACTGGACAGTAGTGAGCCTGGTCAGGATCAGGACACAGAACTTCATTCATATGCGGTAGGCTGCACACTGGATAGTAGTGGGCCTGGTCAGGATCAGGACACAGAACTTCATCCATATGCGGTAGGCTGCACACTGGACAGTAGTGAGCCTGGTCAGGATCAGGACACAGAACTTCATCCATATGCGGTAGGCTGCACACTGGACAGTAGTGAGTCTGGTCAGGATCAGGACACAGAACTTCATTCATATGCGGTAGGCTGCACACTGGACAGTAGTGAGCCTGGTCAGGATCAGGACACAGAACTTCATTCATATGCGGTAGGCTGCACACTGGACAGTAGTGAGCCTGGTCAGGATCAGGACACAGAACTTCATCCATATGCGGTAGGCTGCACACTGGACAGTAGTGAGCCTGGTCAGGATCACGACACAGAACTTCATCCATATGCGGTAGGCTGCACACTGGACAGTAGTGAGCCTGGTCAGGATCAGGACACAGAACTTCATTAATATGCGGTAGGCTGCACACTGGACAGTAGTGAGCCTAGTCAGGATCAGGACACAGAACTCCTGGCACGCAACATCCGCATTTGACTGGACAGTAGTGAGCCTGGTCTGGATCAGGACACAGAACTACATTCATATGCGGTAGGCTGCACGCTGGACAGTAGTGAGCCTGGTCAGGATCAGGACACAGAACTTCATTCATATGCGGTAGGCTGCACACTGGATAGTAGTGAGCCTGGTCAGGATCAGGACACAGAACTTCATCCATATGCTGTAGGCTGCACACTGGATAGTAGTGAGCCTGGTCAGGATCAGGACACAGAACTTCATTCATATGCGGAAGGCCGCACACTGGACGGTAGTGAGCCTGGTCTGGATCAGGACACAGAACTACATCCATATGCGGTAGGCTGCACACTGGACAGTATTGAGCCTGGTCAGGATCAGGACACAGAACTTCATTCATATGCGGAAGGCTGCACACTGGACAGTAGTGAGCCTGGTCTGGATCAGGACACAGAACTACATCCATATGCGGTAGGCTGCACACTGGACAGTAGTGAGCCTGGTCAGGATCAGAACACAGAACTACATCCATATGCGGTAGGCTGCACACTGGACAGTAGTGAGCCTGGTCAGGATCAGGACACAGAACTTCATCCATATGCGGTAGGCTGCACACTGGACAGTAGTGAGCCTGGTCAGGATCAGGACACAGAACTTCATCCATATGCGGTAGGCTGCACACTGGATAGTAGTGAGCCTGGTCAGGATCAGGACACAGAACTTCATCCATATGCGGTAGGCTGCACACTGGACAGTAGTGAGCCTGGTCAGGATCAGGACACAGAACTTCATCCATATGCGGTAGGCTGCACACTGGACAGTAGTGAGCCTGGTCAGGATCAGGACACAGAACTACATTCATATGCGGTAGGCTGCACACTGGACAGTAGTGAGCCTAGTCAGGATCAGGATACAGAACTTCATTCATATGCGGTAGGCTGCACACTGGGCAGTAGTGAGCCTGGTCAGGATCAGGACACAGAACTTCATCCATATGCGGTAGGCTGCACACTGGACAGTAGTGAGCCTGGTCAGGATCAGAACACAGAACTACATCCATATGCGGTAGGCTGCACACTGGACAGTAGTGAGCCTAGTCAGGATCAGGACACAGAACTTCATTCATATGCGGTAGGCTGCACACTGGACAGTAGTGAGCCTGGTCAGGATCAGGACACAGAACTTCATTTATATGCGGTAGGCTGCACACTGGACAGTAGTGAGCCTGGTCAGGATCAGGACACAGAACTTCATCCATATGCGGTAGGCTGCACATTGGACAGTAGTGAGCCTGGTCAGGATCAGGACACAGAACTACATCCATATGCGGTAGGCTGCACACTGGACAGTAGTGAGCCTGGTCAGGATCAGGACACAGAACTTCATCCATATGCGGTAGGCTTCACACTGGACAGTAGTGAGCCTGGTCAGGATCAGGACACAGAACTTCAATCATATGCGGTAGGCTGCACACTGGATAGTAGTGAGCCTGGTCAGGATCAGGACACAGAACTTCATTCATATGCGGTAGGCTGCACACTGGATAGTAGTGAGCCTGGTCAGGATCAGGACACAGAACTTCATCCATATGCGGTAGGCTGCACACTGGACAGTAGTGAGCCTGGTCAGGATCAGGACAAAGAACTTCATTCATATGCGGTAGGCTGCACACTGTGCAGTAGTGAGCCTGGTCAGGATCAGGACACAGAACTTCATTCATATGCGGTAGGCTGCACGCTGAAGAGTCTCGACATGGTCTGACTGTAGGATCTGTAAATTATGACCAATGAGAACAGTATGACAAGGTGAATACGATGTGTTACATTATGACATTTTGAAATAGTACTATCTATAATCGGCAGAAACATTCACCATTAATGAACTGGCATACATTTAAACAATTCGACAGTATATTGATAATACAATATTTTTGACAGATAACGTTACTGTTTCACATATCATATTATCATAATGCCCCTGGGAGACGCGGATATCGAGCAATCTTGCAAAATGAGGTGCTTTTAAAGTTGTGCCGCTAGCGTATTAGAAAACGAGCTTCTCACCAAGGCAACCGTGTTCATTAATTTCAAAAGTAAATCAATCGTCATTTCTTATAGGGGTGTACAATTTATAAATTTGTCAAATATGTACGACTAAAAAAATATTTGGAAAGGAAATATCTCATGATATTGCAGTGTGAATACGTCGTTACATATGGCAATAATCAACTTCCGTTGACAGTTTGCTTTACCATTTATTGTATTTTGCTATAAATATTTAAACTATGGGTACTGAGTATCGTAAAGCAAAATAATGCTTTGTTATTTGTATGTCAACTGCGAATTGTAATAACTTAAACATTAAATCATCAAGTAATAGATTGTACCATAGAATAATGCAATAGTATTTGTTTCAAATCATAACCTCTTATGAAAGGTAACTTAAACGATAGTGCGTTAATAGGCTAAACATGCAACACATATAGTATATGAATATTACAAATCTGTATCTGCTTTTAAAAGGTATCGTTCAATAGTGTGTAAACAATCGCTTACTACTCGAGATCTGTTTTCAGCGGGTCGTTGGATAACAATATGCGGTTTCGTTGATAAGTACGCGACATTTGAGTATTGTTAGCAATAGTGACTTGACAACAAATATCTTGAAATATGATTACAGTTCGATTTTTAATCAGTTTAGTTAAGACGCAGTGTAGATAACGACATAAACCGAAAACGATAGTTATGGTTAATCGGCCAAACGTTGGATTGTTTTTATATATTTTGCTTTTTTGCTACTTTGAATACACATATCGTCCAAATTATTGTGCAGCATATCTTTCTGTATGTATAGTTTATTTGCAAATATTATCGAATTACCGATAATGTGACAACCTACCTGATATACATAACATTTGAGTCGATAGTTTTAATGGTAATATACAACTTTTTGGGCCGCATGTCATGATACAAACATTTAACCCACTAATACAGAATTCCCATATTATGTCTAATTGTTTTAACTTGGAAACTCCAGTTAAAAAAGAGTTATTAGTTTGGGTGATGTTTGCGTTCTTTTCTATCTGATTAAACAAGTATAATACATAGCCAGCCCGCCGAGATACGGAAAGTCTGTAAGAAAAAATACCACAGCCTCTTCAAAAACGACATAACAATTTTCACATTTGTAAACGAAATAACACACTGTCACGCGAAGCTTTACAAACTAGTTGTAGAGGTGTGATTGCATACCGATTCATTCTCAATTCAAATACTTATCTGTATTGTTTTTGGTAGTGGACTTACAAGGTAAACAAAAAGCGGAATGGTTAAATGTTGACATGACAAATTAATTTAAAGATTGATTTAATGAGCATAATTTGCAAAAATGATGTATCATGAGTATGAACCTAATAACTGCAGCCGCATCAAACAACATTTTAACTACATAACTTCTAACGCTAACAAAATGAAACATAAAACTATATAACATATAGTCAATTATGTTATTGCCCATCAACGTTTTTGTTTGAAAGTTGTCAATACGGTTTTGTGAGATACTGCAGAATAAAATCAGCTAGTTATGCACATGTCTCATATTGCCTGGTCCATTATCGGAGTGACAAGAGCTGCCATTTTGACAATGTATGTGGTTTTCACAAAGGTCGACAACAAGTGTTGCATCAAATGTGATGTTGCGTAGTAGTAGTAGTAGTAGTAGTAGTAGTAGTAGTAGAAGTAGTAGTAGTAGGAGTAGTAGTAGTAGTAGTAGTAGTAGTAGTAGAAGTAGTAGTAGTAGTAGTAGTAGTAGTAGCAGTAGCAGTAGCAGTAGCAGTAGCAGTAGTAGTAGTAGTAGTAGTAGTAGTAGTAGTAGTAGTACTAGTAGGATGAGGAGGGGGAGGAGGAGGAGGAGGAGGAGGAGGAGGAGGAGTAGTAGTAGTAGTAGTAGTAGTAGTAGTAGTAGTAGTAGTAGTAGTAGTAGTAGTAGCAGCAGCAGCAGCAGCAGCAGCAGCAGCAGCAGCAGCAGCAGCAGCAGCAGCAGCAGTAGTAGTAGTAGTAGTAGTAGAATTTCATGGCTATTTTTGACAGACTATTGGCTTCTTTTGGCTTTTATGCAGTTACCTACAATGAATCCCGCTCGACACTGACACCTACTAAACGGCTGCTGACCATGTAACTGTTTCCTAAATTCCGACAGCGTTGGACGCATGGATTTGCATTAAAGGTGATACTATGAAATAGCATTACAGAAACTAAATATATGGCTTTTATAAGAGTTCATGTCTTTATAAGTGACGACAAATGAAACTTTCTAGAAATCAACATCATGCATGGTTGCGGTTGTAGAAGTTGGTCGGGCCATGATGGCACTGAAAATGGTTTTATCATGTAAATAGAATTTAAGTACACAAATGCGAACGTTAAGTAAGATATGTTTGTTCATATACATTATAAAGAATTGCGAATTGCGAAGCACTTACCAACAAGAAAACGTGTATTTTTACAAGCGGCTGAAAATAAGAGACATTAAACCAAAAATTAAATTAACAAACATTTTTCGAATGAATTATTTGTGTTCAAAGAAATATTGTATATAATTAAGAAGAAATTACAAACATGAATACTAATAATGACAATTTCATCGAAATATTTTATGCATAGTTTTACTTAATGAGCAATTAAATTCAGCATAAGGAAAGTCTGATTGTTTTCGATAATCAAAAGAGCATTTAAACTGAATCATCACATTTAAAGTCTCTATAACGCTCTCAAAATCAATGAAAATTTCGTAAAGTATTTCGTAAAATAACGTTAATAGTACACCTAAACAATCAGGGTTCTTTTTAACAATAGCCACAATTTCAACGCTAGATGTGATATGATTAGATAGATTTTTGCAGATACAAAATGCTCGTTTTTATTTATTTGTGACCACAATAAATTCCATGTTAATTTCATGCGAATATATCTATTGATACGGCACACGAACACTATAATGGTACCTTGTTAAAACCATAATAAAAACGCGCATTTTGTATCCACAAACATCTATTTCACCAGACCACATCTGGCGTTGAAATTTCAACAATGGCCATAAGGAACGATGATTTTTAATTGTTTAGATTTAATTTACGAAATATTGTACTAAATTTTCGTTGACTTTGTGTATTAACGTTACTTTAAGCATATGAAGTCTTGGCCGATATATTTCCAGTTTACACTTACACACATTTATGAACAATGTCGACACAATTGCTGTTGGCATTCCTAATTGAGAACTGAGTGAAGATAACATACAGGATCATAGACATAGAGTTATATCTAATATTCCGCCGTCGTCACGCGCAGACTGATGTTAAAGTTGACCGGCGTTTTCTTCAAACACTTGGAAGACTGTATTACTGAAGTAGAACTGCATTAAAGCGATGTTAATACGTACTTGTGTAGGCTAATTGATTGTGTTGGATGTAATGAGATGTCAATAAAGTTCGATGATTGAGACCGATTAAAAGACGTGGACGAGCGGCATTTTAATTCACCAGGCATGCTTTTTTAACAAAATCCTTGTGTTATTGTCAAATTAATACAAATCTGACACCAGAACTGACACTCAATCACGCGAATATATTGATATGAATGGGTAGTTTGCGTGGTCATACGTGGTTTACATGATAATTCGATGGAATGACAACGCAAACACAACTTTAACAACACCGATGAAGTTTTCGTTGGGATTTTAATCTGCTATGAAAAAAGTCTACATAATATTCTAATAAATAAGGTTCATTCAGTAATTTTCAGATTCGAAACTAAACAGTCAATTAACCAAACAAACTGGGGGCGGGGGCCTGACTCGTTCAGGCCTGGTAAGCGCTTCACGAGTAAATGAATCCGATGAATGTTGCTCTCTGAATGTAGTCGACCTGCAGTATACAAAAAAACGCGCTCTTTTATACTGAAATGTGCCAAATAGTTGGCATTTTGTCTCTACAATAGACATAAGTTACTCCTAAATATAACACTTTTTCATAGTATAATGTTTTGCAATTGGTCATCGCATCACTATTAATATACTATTATATAAACACTGTCTGATTCTTAAGTGAAGTCAATACTTATTTACTCAACACATGTCAATACTATGACCAAATTTGATACGGGGGTCGCCCATCATGGTTTTTAACTGCCAACACATGTGCAAACACACAGTCTATATTAACGCGTCAAAGAAAGTCATCTTCAAGATATGTCTTTATGTTAAGGAGTGTTTGTTTATTGGTTTTAGAGTGGTTGATATGTGAGGTTCAATGCCAAGGATAAGAAATAAACTGTGTAACAATCCTTCGGGTCTTTGGTGTCCATAAATCCGTCGATTAACAATACTGAACCCAGTATAGTTTATTACAAGGAGGTTATTAAGTAAACAACTCGACTCTTATCTTTATTTATGTTATTCAGTTGAAAATAACATAAAGTTAATTTAAAAAATAACCAATAAGTATTGCAACTGCCTTCATGCAAAGCACATAAATATAGACAAATATAATTAAATAGAAAGGTGTAAACGAAATACTATTTTAAATACAACCGCCTGATTACAATATGGATGATAGCAATACAAAGTGTAAACGTATAGGACGATTTTCAGTATCAAAAATAATACTGTCTGTAGTTTTGTATACCAATTAACATAAAATAACAAATAACTATTCCAACATCCTTATTACATAAGACATGCATATATATGATAAAACGTAGTAACAAGAAGCATTTAAATCCTTAAACTGTCTTATTTTAATAGCAATCAGATCAAATATAAAAGAGAACTGTTTTCGGTATTACAAATAATACTGCCTGTATTAAGCATACAGAAGACCAAAGCTCTATAAATACACAAAGATTGGAAGCATCCATTGAGACCAATAGAAAGTATAGGAAATTCTCGCCGCCAATAGGAGATCTGAATCAAGTGACATCAGTCGAACAGTCGTACTGATCTCCCTCTGTTATCAGGTGATATCATTCGCCATTGTAGACTGTCCGCCTGCTCGATTCTAATTCACAAAATTTCATGATTTTGCACAATAGATCTGCAAACATGCGAAGCAAATAAAAGTTCTGATATTTACCAGTATACCTTTCAATACGCCATTTCCTTAAACTTAAATAATAAATTTGTATTAAGTATTTTATTATTTTCGCAGGTACCAGGTATTAAATAACAATACTTGGAGAGATTTCAGGCCGAGTTAGCATATTTAAAAGTATATATCCGACTTTTCCTAAAGCTGTATTGTTTCTTTTTAAATACTTCTGATTTACGAATCATGTTAAAGGTTCAATGTACATGGCTTCACATGTTTTAACGTGAATAGTCTCGGAGATATTCATAAGTGAATCTTTGTAACATCTCAGGTCGATGCAGATTTTCTTATTGAAAAGTACATGATATGTACTTTTCTTTTAAATCATTTTATCCGCCTTTGCCTAAAACTGTATTGTTTTTTTTTTATAAATACTTCTGATTTAAGTATCATTTTAAAGGTTATATATAAGAACATTACACGGCTACGAGACTTTTTTATTTTAACGTGAATAGTCTCGGAGAATTCATAATCGAATCTTTGTAAAATTTCAGGCCGATGCAGATTTTCTTATTGAAAAGTACATATCCGACTTTGCCTAAAACTGTATAGTTTCATTATAAAACGTTATGATTTACGTATCACTTTAAAAGTAATCTAAAAATGTACACGGCTACGAAAACCTTGATTTAACGTGAATAGTCTTGTAGATATTCATACGTGAATATTTGTAACAGTTCAGGCCGATGCATATGTTATTATTGAAATGTACATATCCGACTTTGCTCTCAACTTTACTATTTCTGAATTCACATAACATGTTTGAATATTTTGAGGTAATATAAAAAGATATAGCCGAAAATAAATTCAGTGATTTTAACAAAAGTAGTTCATAAGATATTCATTTAAGAAATTTTAAAAGATTTTAGGCCGTTGCAATTTTTTTATTGAAATGTTCGTATCTGTCGTTGCCTTATACTGTAATCTTATTTAAGTTTCGTTATCAAGTGTCATTTTAAAATTAATAGGCTGAAATAAAATGGATGAAATTATATCAAACTGTTCCTGCGGTGTTCTCTATATTCCATAAACTGATATATTTCTGTAAATATATATTTCCAAATAAATTGTAAATTGTATAATAATCTTTTAATCAAGAAACAAGTTTATTGATTTTGCCTTCACTTATTACTGATAAATAATAAAAGCAATACAATATACAATTGTCAATACACATCTGCGATACAGGCACAAAGGCATTCTCTTCAAGGGAGCCCATGTCCCCATTGTGATTAAGAGCGTTTACTGGTATGCATGTGACACCTCATGCCTGCACATGTGTAGATAAGATTATCACGATAAGATGACGTGACTGAAATCTCGTCACCAGTCAATTTCCATGAAAACCCGATAACGCTAATCTTTGTTTCTCAATATATATTTTGACGACTATAAAATAGTACAACTAAAAATGAACACAAAATGAACACATTATAATAACACTGCTACTATTCAACAGTAAGTATGTTCTTTTCATAACATACTTCTCCTCCATGTCTCTCACAGTACTCTAAAGCAAATATAAGTTTTTTTAACATGTTTACATTTGATTATGTAAAAACATAAAACCACTGCGCCACCACCAGGCTCAACGAATGCGGGCAAACTCGCTTGAGGCTCCCCTAAAACTTCTGCAAAGAGGCTTCCATTTTCATCCATTATTGAACGAAAACACCAACCTATACCCCTTGACACATGGCCTATGGGCAAACCTGTAATATCTGCTAGTTGGTCGAGATTTATCTGTTCAAATGTTGTGGTAGTCACTGTGATATTCATTTAACTCTGGAAGCCTGACTCAATTTCGATCGTGCATGTTACCATATTCTTAGTCACCCTGAGCAAACATACCAGCATAACAGGTAATTTTGGTGAGCAAATGTTGAAGGCATGATACCTTTAACCCATATATGCCTAGTGTACTTTCCCATACTTGTATATATGATCAATGTATTTCCAAAATTAGGGATGTCTAGTATACTTGTTTCTATATTTAGAATATTTCTTACATAGATTCCATTAAGCAAACAGCACAGACCCCGATGAGACGCCGCATCATGCGGCGTCTCATCTGGGTCTACGCTGTTTGCCAAGGCCTTTTTTCTAGACGCTAGGCATAAATGGGTTAATGACTGACTTATTCACAAACACTTCACATAAATGGCCGGTATCCTGATCATTTGTCACCTAAGAAAAACATAAGTCAGTGATATCAAGCATAATACTAGGGAGCGGATATTAAGACATCGTTCCGTTTATTTACAAAAGATATGTATAGTATGGATGCCTTCACATTCCATTTCTGTTATAAATAAATGCAAAATTTTGCTTAACTTTACATAATTCTGGGACGTCTGATCATGCACAGCAAGTCTGTAAACCAACTAAGACCTCTAGCAGTACTGGCGAAACTACAGAATTTAATGTACTTACAGCTTGATTATAACAAGATGTTTGCTCTTTCAGTGCAACACTGGCTAAAATATCCAATCCTGATTTATTGTCATGTGTTCTTATTGAACACTCTTTTGTGATCGATATTACTGTTGATTTTTCTGCAGCTGTTTCAGATCTTAAAGAAGAAATCTGAACTTCACTTGTGCACTTGCGGTTTTTTGTACACGTCAAAACATCGGGACCGGTCAACAATATCATACCCTTCTTTTATTTGCTTTTCAAACTTCTGTCTTGTTGGTGTAGACAATGCCTTTTCTAAAGCACGTAGAGCACTTTGAACTCCTAGCTCCTCCTTAGAGCACTTACAGTAAAAATTGAAGAGGAGTCCTAAAATATCTAAGTGTGTACTGGAACTGGTCCTAGTTTGGAACTGGTTCATTGACTGTATCATAAGTATGATTTTATATGGTAAAATATATTTTGGTAACTGTCTTGACCCTGACGTCTACAGCAGCGCAACGTTAACACTGTATAAGCATTATTTCAGAAAGCAGCACAGTAACGCATTCGTAAACCAAGATTCGATTCACTCATCCGGTTAAAGTTATTCGGATTACAAAGTATGACCGTCCTTTACCGTCTGTCTATGTCATGCACGTTTGGTTACATTAGCCTACTTATCAAATTAATCCCTGATCCGTTGGCGACATCCACTTGTACTACGCGAATTTATTGACAAGAGCAATGGGCTGATGAATAATTACAACAAAAGCCAGCTTTGTCAGTTACATATTTATTATAATGTTTAAATGTGATACCTTACGTCCATGTAAACACATTTTATATTTGAACAATAGTAAATATATGAGAGGAACAATACAAAAAGATAAATAAAATTTAATGGTCAAATTGCGGAATATAATTTACACCAGACCAGCACTAGAGTAAATAAACCTCAGCTATAGACTTGCACTACAGCTGAGCCATGTCGATGAGGCGACCTGAAGTCCTGCCCAAAAGATAGCCCCAACCCCAGTTGCACTATTGATTTAGCGTCTCGTTTTTGCAATAATCGCTAACATACAATGCACAGCATGCAATGCTATTTCGCAAGAGCTCCGCAATGTGCTCACATTAATTTATGCAATTCCTATTTCAGCGAATACCTGGCTGGTTAGGAAATAGATTATGCAAGCGCAATCGCTAAGGCCACCGCAATCGGCCAAATAAATTCTCGGTACGCTGTACCGTGCAACATACTGTACATGCGAAATCGCTAAGGCCACCGCAATCGGTCAAAAAATGCTCGGTACGCCGTACCGTGCAACATACTGTACATGCGCAATCGCTAAGGCCACCGCAACCGGGCAAATAAATTCTCGGTGCGCCGTACCGTAGGTTTTCCAGTGCAACACATAGTTAAATATTCTCAAAGCCAAAAAGAGCTATTCCAGGTACACCTAAGCACGCCGTGCCATCGAGCGAGTACTAGAACACCAATTCTGTACCGAAAATAATTTAGAAATCATTCCTGCCATCCTCACACATACTAGCACTACGTAATAGGTGACAACAAAATTCTAAGTTTACCTCTCCCGGTCGTTTGTACCACATTATATACATGTAGTTACCTATTTATACTTTTAATGGTTCAAATCACATCCAAGACATAGAATTTCCGCCTAAAGGACATATTTGAATGAAGTACCAAACATATAGAAATTAGTTAATAAGTTAATAAATTACATTTAAGTTATTGTGTCAGATTGTCATGGATCTTAATAATTAACTGTCGTGATAAAAACAATGTCTTACACAATTATGCAGCAACAAAATTACATAATAATACACATTCCTTTCATTTCAAGAAGCACACGTCACAGCACTTGTACATGACACGTTAAGTAGCAGAAACACTTAAACACATTGGCTGACACTTTGTTTCCCATAATTTTGTTCACTGATGTCGCGTCTCAGCAACATGCTGGATATTGACCTAGTTCTGTATGATAGCGATGTGTCCATGCCATGGCGCCGCCGCTATCCACGTTTTGAGGCCCGACGATGGTATCGGGTCGTTTCGCCCTAAAACCTGTTCGCCCTAGGTCACCCTGCGTCGTTTCGCACTGGGTCGTTTCGCCCTTACAAGTGGGATTTCGCTATTATTTTATTGTAATATACCGATTAAACCGACGTCTTACCGACGAGTAGTGTACAGTTTTTAATGTAACCCGAACGTTTTCCGCGGTCGCCCGCAACAGATTGACAGCCATTATGTAAAAAATATATCGGCAGTACATTTTATTTGGGCGGTAGGGTGGGGTTTCTCAGTCAAGGCTATTTCGCAAAAGGACGAGATACGTGAAACCCGAGCATCACTCCCGCTGATATACGTTACAATGAGAGGTGCGTCTTTACGACAATGCGATACGGCGTCATAACTACAACGGTTACGGCGTCTTTCCACAGTTTGTTGACGATACGGGACGTTGTTAAAATAAATGATAATAACGGTAATTTTGAATAGTTTTGTATGTGTAAGCAAATGTTTATTTTAATACGAATATTGTGTTCCTCTTCCACAGCATGTCAAGTAATTTATTCCTATGTTATCGATAAAATGGACGTTTAACAGACCAGTATAGAAAACTCATAAAATCATTGAAATATAATTCAAAGTCTGACATTAAACAGAAGAAAATGCAAACAAACGTAAGCAAGAACGAATATTGAATCAATCTTATCAAGATCTGTCTCAAAAATAACTGCATGTAAGTGTAACGAGATAAATTTTGATTAATTAAAATGTTACGGCGTCTTATAGAGAGTGTTACAGTGCATTTACTACAACATGTTTAAGGTTACGGTATAGTATCGACGGGTACTAGAGGTTTCGGTAAATAATAAGCTCTGTAAATTGTATTTATATAGTAAATGTTGTGGAGGCTTCGGTAAAATGGATCTTTATGGAGGTATTCCTACAATGAGGTGTTAATGCCACCTATAATTGTCTTGCATCAGGGACATATATTTGCAAACTGGTGATTAATTTTTAATTGATTAATTAATGCAATGCATACAGGAAAGAATTTAGGGGCATGAATAAGCTACCACTGAACTTTAAATAAAAGAGTAAATTTAGGTACCAAACCAAAAAATGTAGATTGGATTTAAAATGTAACTTTATTGAAAGTTAATTTACGATTTTAATAAATCAATACTATTTTTTAAAATTATTATATGCATTTATTAAAAACAATAGTAATAATAAATGTTGATCCTGAATAAATAGAAGATCTTTAATTTAGATTAATGATATTGACTTATGTTCAAAGTCTTGTAAAATACTCTAGTAGATTTATTTATTTTTTAAAACAAATATTAATGAATTTGCGATTCTAAGAATAATTCAGTCTTTAATTAAATATTTTTACTATTATTTTATTTAAAAATAAATGTACCAAATCTTTAAAACTTGTATTACTGATTGATTAAAAAAACGCCATAAAGAAATACAAATACATTTTACCCACATGAAGTCTTGCTTTTAAATGACCTCAATATGTTATTTTATTCCCGACTTTCGATGTGTGAAATATTTTTTACATTCCTGTTAAAGTTTCTATAACGGTCAAAATCAACGAAAATTTCTTAAAGTTTTCCGTAAAATAAAGTTTATATAAAATATAAAAATAAAACAATCAGTGTTCCTTTAAGCAATAGCCACAATTTCAACGCTAGATGTGGTATGATTACATAGATTTGTGTAGATACAAAATGCTCGTTTTTATTTATTTGTGACAATTCATTCCATGTTAATTTCCCGCGAATATATCTATTCATACGACACACGAACACCAAGTTAGTGTTCATGTGTCGTATGAATAGATATCGTTGCGGGAAATTATAATGGAAAAACAACGAACATTTTGTATCAACAAACATCTATTTTACAAGACCACACCTGGCGTTGAAATTTCGGCAATTGTCATAAGGAACACTGATTTTTAATTGGTTAAGTTTATATTACGAAATATTGTACGAACTTTTCGTTGATTTTGAGTAGTAATGTTACAGTAATTGAGGTAATTAGTAACTTTTGTTGTTGCAATCAATGACGACCTCCGTCCTCACGTCCAAAATGCTACTATCGTGGAACGAACGAAATCTCCATGGTTGTAAATTTGACTTCATGCAGGCGCTGTAACGCTGAAAAGAAGACACCGTAACATGCCTTAGTCGTAAGAGAAGATACCGTAACATGTACACGGAGTTGCCATGCTACAACTTTTTTGCAAAATCGGATAGAAATCACCAATAATAGTATACACATGGGCATCACATGTTTGTAAAAGAGTGAACTTGATACAAATCATTGAAAATAATCATCGTGACAGAAAATGCAAGCCAGAAACAACGAATTTATTGGATTTTCTATGTTTCGAGCTTGAACTTTCTTTTATCATGATTTCATGCTAGAAAATGTATCGATAGCTAGGTAGCAAGTAAAGAAACAATAATAAATGAAAATAAATGCCAAATCGCGTTTAACGCGTAAGTTTAAACAAGGAATTAACTCTGTAAACGCGTGTGTATGTGTCAAGACGCTGTTACCGTTGTAGTTATGACGCCGTATCGCGTTGTTGTACAGACGCACCTCTCATTGTAACGTAGTTCAGCGGGATTGAGCATGTATATACCGTATAGACAGTCACTACTGAAATCGATTTCACGCATGGTTTATTGTCGTCTGCTTGTATCTAATGATTCATACGAGATTTAAACCTTTATCTACCAGAGACGTGTATTCGCTTCTTCAAATAAAATAAATTAATTTTTATAGAAATTAATTTTTAATATTAACACGAATTTTGAATCATTAGCAAACAGGCGTAGGCTTATTTACGGCTGTCATGGATATTGAACACTTACTTCAAGAAAGGCAAATTTGTAATTCTTATTTTGCATCATTAAGTGTGTTCACGAATATCATGTGCTCCTCTCGTACAAACGCCCGGGTGACAAGGATTCCCCTACATTTTCACTTAAGTCTGAAACTTCGTGAATTTCAAAACTTACGTTGCCCAATTAGCAAAATGCATAGATTCACATGATGAATTATAAAGTGAATACTAGGTCGGTGTCGAATAAAGCAAAGTTTATTTTGCGAGGCTTAGAAAATCTGAACCACGAGTACTTGGCGAGTGGTTCAGATTTTCGTGCCGAGCAAAATAAACTTTGCTTTATTCGGCACCTACCTAGTATTCGATTTATCCCATCAATTGTCTTAGTCGCAAATTATTTCTTTAAAAATAGAATAGGAAAATCGAACTAAACGGAAAAATCCCAAAGTTATTTTAAGCAAACATTGTTTTATTATTTTAATCGTGCCGAGCCTAATGCATAACAAAAAGATAAGTAGCTGACCTGTTTTTCTGTTTATCATACCTCTACGTCCCAGATGTTTAAGAAATAATGAAAAAAAAACACTAAACAACTGCAGCTTTAGCGTGAAATAACATGCATTGTGTCGTACATGATCATGACGTGTTAATAATGACGTCACGAGTACGCGCACTTAATATTTGTAAATAATGTTTTTTGCTTTTTGAGTTGCATTATGTGTTAAAAATATATTACATCTTAGTATCAAATTGTTTGTTTTGTTGAATCTGATTCGATTTTACTAAAAATGATTACTTTATAGTTGATTCCGAGTAATATGACCATTCTCTGCCGCGCGTGACAGCTATATTTCAGCACTGCCGAAATAGAGGGAAATTTATTCCACAGTGGTTTATTTCGACAGTGCACGTCTGATGATGGGATAAAATGATTTATCATGCTAGCGGTTAGACTTCTTAAATATTATGCGACAAAAGTCAAATAAGATTTATCAATTATCAATAATGGGCTCTGTGAAAAAGGGGTTTAATGCATGTTAAGTGTCGTCCCAGATTAGCCTGTGCAGGTTGCAGGCTAATCAGGGACGAATCTTTCCGCTTTTATACTATTTTGCGTTTACAGAAAGTCACTTCTCAGCAAATATCCAGGTTATGCGAAAAGTGTCGTCCCTGATTAGCCTGTGCGGACTGCAGAGGCTTATCTGTGACGACATTAACGCATATGCATTAAACCCCCATTTCACATAGCACGGCCAGTTTATTTGTTTGCAAAAAAAGAGGCATCACTGTTCTTTTACCTCACGCGGAATAACACGATTGCATTTAAGTGTAAACAACACTTTAAAACAGATGTATTACAACACTACCAATATATTTAAAAGATCACTCGTCAAACTAATGTTCGGTGGCTTCATCTATTGTTATCCATTTCAGATACCCCAGGGATGTCTAACAAACCTTACAAATATGTAAATTCATGTTTTATGAACAACGGCTTTACATTTAATGTTACACAACGATAAATTGATATTCGCAATAGTTCAAATTAGCTTACGTTTGAATACCTTATACCCAGGTAGATATATGATCTCGGCTTGATATTCGTTATGGATCCAATACTTATTTCTACTTGGTTGTTTGACCTCGCTCAATATTCGATGAAGTTTGAATATCCAATACATCGGGTATTTGTTTTCGGCTTTTTATTCGTTATACCTAGATTGATTTTCGATATTGACTACTAAAACCATGCCGTCAAAACCGTCAACCGCTTAACCAAACTATGTGACTGGGCATTCTTTACCAATTCTCCCTTTAACTGTTAATTGTCTTCAGTTTTCCCCTGATTGCTACCTTCTTGACTTCTATATGCAGCATACGGTACACTATTTTATGACACTTTTTTTGCGCAAACGCTCACGCTTTAATCTTACTCATGGCATCTACACTGTGAGGATCTTTACTGATTGCTGTGTCAACCCTTGTATACCCTTTTCTACCTTCAATGATACTGCTGTTTCCTAATAGTATTGACTTCCTTATATTGGACCTTAGCCCTCTGTGCTGCCCTCTATACTACTTTATCTGTATACTAGGAAACTGTTCCAATTACATTTTCATATTTAACACAGTACTTGTACGTACCACATGAAAGATCTGTGACCCGTCAACCAGTTAATAATTATGTATATTACGTGTGCTAAGGACATATCCATGGCGATCAAAAAACAGAATTCTATTGCCAATAGTTAAGACTGCATTACCAATATTCAGAAATTCTTCACTTAATAGTATTTATTGCATTTTGATATGTAAACCGTCTTAAATGAGGTAACTGTAAGAAGACCCACTGGCTGCGTAACGGATGCTTGTTAATGCCTACATTTCAACGCATATAATAATATATGACGTTTTTGTGTGTTTAGAGAAACACCTTATCAACCTCTTTTAAAACTCAACAAAACAATATACACTGAAATTAATCCACAAATCGGCTAAAAAATCGTCATACGTGTAAGCGTTTACATGAGCTTGTTTTTCATAAGAAGACATTCTTACCTAAGATACAGATACATATACTTTGTGAGATGATTAGCTTAGCTTTCGTGCAAAATGTTAAGTATCAAGGTCGATAAAACGTGTCGTTCCACATTTATCCAGATTCTGCATACAACAATTACCTAGGTACAAGGTGACCAGCTTATGTTTCCTATTTTAAGTCAACATGAAGTGACAACATTACATTTGTATACGATGGACACATAACAAAGAGCCATAATTCAGCTGACATTTGGCGAAGTAAATATTATGTTCTTAACGTGCATCTTCGCGTTTAGGTCAATTGGTTGTGTCGATTCGAGCAAAATCCGCCTAAAAGTAAGATAAGTTTGAAACTTTTTTTTTACTATATATTCAATAGTGAAAAGATGAACAAATGGCCATAATTCTGCCAAAACTCGTTGAAGTAAATAATCCTATATTTCAAATCATATATACATTAACGAAATTCAATTGCGAAAGTTTAAGCCGAGTAGTTCATGAGGATTTAAACACATACCATTGTTGGACTACATATTCTTTAGCGAAAAGACAAAGACAAAGTAAAATATATTTTCAACAAATATATTTGCACTAGATAACATTATGCGTAAGTACCCATCAACAAAAATGCATATCATATGACTAGGCTAATACGTGCTTTATACTTACTCTTGCAATAAAGGTCGATGACACCTAACCACCTTTTCTCTTTACAAATATTATGCTGCTGTTGGTTTTGTTTTCCAACTACTTGATACAATTATTTTTTTGAGACAGATATGTGTGGTAATTATTTAAGTATCAGTTCCATGTGTGTGAATAAATAAACAAATGAGTCTAAGTCAATTTATGAAGATGTCTAATAAAAACAAGTTAAAGCGAATGCTCCATTCTTCATTTTTTATTTGTGAATGTATTGTGACACCTTTCTTTCTGTATTGTGTAATCAAACTCGATTTATTAAGACCCATCGAAAATGGCAAGATTTGAATATCATTTGTTATACATGTTTATTTAGTAATAAGTAATTGTATATGCAACCAACAATGACATTGTTCAATTGATAATACAAAATGTGTCCTGAATGATTAATGTTTCAGATAGTGTCTTTATTTTTCAGTTGATGTGACTGTCTAGATATGTTTATTGCATACCGATTTGCTACATGTATTTTCAGACATGCAAAATAATACTTAAATAGAAATACGCACCACATTTCGTGGTAATTTTGTTTGGAACATAATTGATTTAATTTTTGTATGCGAAAAAAAGTTATTTTCACTCGGGGATTCTTGTTTAAGCTGTAAAAAAGCAAAGACATCTAATAATGTGTTGTTGTTTTTGTTTCCTCTTTCTGTATTTCACCGATTCATGAAGCATGTATTTAACTGAGATTTTAAAAATATTTATAATAAAGAAGAATTATTCTTGCTATCAAACGAGTTCAAAAGATATCATAGTCATCTCTGTCAGTATTCAGATGACAGCTGTTTGCTTTTGCGGCTTTGCTTCACTACTTGAAGTCTTGACAATATCTTAATACTGGTTCGAGCATAATCGAACTTGTGTTGTTCGATAAAGAAATAGTATAATTGGAATCGGAACATGGCTAAGCTGTGTTCGCATGCCGTTACAATAGGCTTCAAGTTGTTCCTTACTAGGGGCGCTGAACTGTATTTGTATGCTCATTACGCTTGCCATTAATGCATTTAGAAACATGACATACAACTTAACAAATATGTTAATAATACACTTGTACTTTGGTCATGCATTCAATGACCGTTTCATTATTTTAAGTGTAATTATGATATGTTAAATTCTCCAAAATAAGAAATTCCTTGACTAAATGTCATGTCCGACATGCTTGGTAAGAGTATCGAACAACAGTGCACACAGTGTCAAATTGTAGCGTTGCAGACGGGATTAAAATCATTAAGTGCACAAAAGTCTGTTGTTGTCTACTGATCGTGCCGTTTAAATCAAAATTATGTCAATGCATGAGGTCAACAACGACATGGTTTCAATATTTATAGGGTTCAAGATCAACTTAACTTAAACCAAAGGAAACACAATACACAGTTTGTGATTCCGCGAAGGGACGAGTTGAGCGTATGGTCTATCCTACCAATTAACTATCATGAGCGGCGACCGGACAGCAGCCACATGTGATTGGGCAGTAAAACGCCTCTTTTTCGTCAGGGCAGATAACTTCCTTCACATGGGACAGAGAGCAAGCAGAGTTGTCTTTGCATGGATGCTTGGTAGCATCTGAAATACATTAAAAATGTCCTTGCATAATTTAATTTAAAGACTTCTTTTATTCTGTGACGTCTCTTGGCAGAATTTATTTTTTTTTCGTTCCGGTCGAACCTTACATTTCGGGAGGGGGCTATTTGGCAGGTATTGTGCCAAAACGGAACAAATGTACTGACGTAAGGGACTTATGGTCCTAATCAATAAAAGGTTTTATTTTGTTCTCATCAAAATCTTATATCATTAAGTAATTGTTTTGAAACGTTAAACCGTTTATCGTATTTATTGCCACAAATCATGCTCATTATTATGTATAGTATATTTAATACTGTAAGACAGTTTTGCCGGCATCTCTAATAATATTAATAACTGTGTGATGTTTTACACACGAGTGTCAGAAAATAAAGTAGAATATACAGCGGCAAAATGGGAAATAAGGACCACATCAAGAAAAAAACATACTTGTGCCCCAACTTCAAACAAAAGTCAGTTGTGGGCATTGGGATTAAAATAACATACAGGTCGTTGTAGCTCACTTAAATTGTGTAAATAAGTATAATTTTGCTATATCAAACAAACATACTCTCTCACCAACGCGTAATATAAATGCGTGCATGTAAAGAATAGAGGGGTTAGACTTTTCAACCCATGAAATATTGCTCTTAGTATATTGAATTTACAAAAGTTATACTGAACGTAAAATGTTTATTTGTTAGGTTTCTATATATGATATTACTCATTATTGTAGCGAACAAAACTGTACTATATATGTAATAAGTTGAGTTCAAATGCCAATTTCATCAAATAACTGAAGAACTTGGCATACCGCATTTAAACTTGTTTTAACAAAACATGTACTGAAATTTTATATTGCGAGAATATGCGTTCTTGAAATGAATCCCTGCACTATATGTGAGGATAAACAAAAGAAGCCTTATCCTTTAAACGTTTTAATGTACATCATTTGTTTATCGAGCATAAATCGACATTATATATTTATTTGTAAAATACATTTTTTGACATGTATACTTGGTTAATAAATATTCTAATGTACGCATTAAATTTCGATCGTTGTAATGTTAACTATCATCATTTACACATTGTTAGAGCCACACACCCCTATTAAACCATAACGTGGGCTTTCATCACAGATGTGAACTCTATTTATAAGTTCAAGTTTTACAAGCTCGGGTAAATTGAACCTCTAAAATTATAAGTATTATTATATAACAGGATATCTTAAGTTATTTTTCCCTCCTAAATACAATTATATTATGACCCTCTTAAATACAACTATAATTATTACGTTGCATCGTACAAGTAAAAAAGTAAATTTCTCAACTTATATCCAGATAAAACTTAGCTATTGAAGTACAGTTATTGAGTCACTCAATTAAGTGTGTACACAAATATTATAGTTATGTTCTTAATGATACAATTTAACATGTATTCAACTTTTAACAATTCAAGTCAAGATCAAGAATCTGGGATCTTGAACACTGGTTGTTATTGTAAAGTCATGTTGGTTAATATGATACTTTAAGCTTCTAAACCGTTCGGTAAATAAGACTTAAATGTCAAGTCCGCTGAAGATACTTTTGATAAGTCTAGAATGAGATATCGGTATTGCCATCATCGAATATATGTAAGGAAATGTGTGATAGGGGTCATGAATCACAATGAATTAAGTGTACTGTATAAAAAGTGTTTAAATGCACATACAGCGTTTAAGAAGATTCATAATATTGATCAATTTATTTTAATTTTAATTCTTGTTTGTTCAAATATAAATCTACGAAGATTGATATTTTCGGAGACACAACAAAAGATTCGTGAAAAGCACATTAATAATAAAAATGTCAACACAATAATTTTAAAACGAATCTTTATGCTGTCTTGTCCAACCTTTACTTTTTATACGGTAATAAAAGTCTTGCATTAACATAAACTACAGTTACACTGGTTAAAATCTGTATGGCGACATAATGTTATAAATAGATGAGTAAAACGATAATCAAATAAATGATCTTCCGTGAAAAAACATTGTTACGACGTTGTGATTATGACTGAGGCTAAACTTTCTTAGCTTATAATTGTTTTTGTTTTTCATTATAGCTGTATATTTTGTAGTTATATTTTAATTGTCGCAGAAAACATTCATAATTTTCGAGAGTTAATATCATTGAACACTTACTCTAAGAGCAGAAGGCCGCGATGGTTTGTGGACACACAAACAGACTTGATAACAAAGAACACTAACTGTAAGAGTTTCTTTACGCGCTGGATATTGAACACCATAAAAGACTCGATAAGATATAAAACAAAATTATCTTCGAGTTGCCAAACCGCGTTTAACCTTACTGTACGAAATGCAGCAATTAACCTTACTGTACGAAATGCAGCCCGCTGAGGTCGGCAAAGCAGGCTGTATTTGAGGTGTGCCTTCTGTCGTTAAAGGGGGTGGGACTGTTGTTGGCGCGACTGTAGGTGGTTCGGATACTGTCGATCCCGAATAAGCAGTCGTTTGCGAACCCGTAGCTGCGGAAGTTGTCGACTCAGGATACGTGGTGTCTGTAAACAGTTGCCCAGTTATAACCGGATGAGTTGGTGCTAGTGTGTGCGGCAATTGATTTGCAGTAGGGTTTGCATTACCTACAATAACAGATTCATATTTTAGACACTTGTAACAGAAGTTAAAATAAAATTATTCATGTTTTTAAAATAATACTTTTTATAACACTCGGTATTGTTCGGAATGGGTCGTTCTTCTTTTAGCGGACAAAATATCTTGAACATTACATGGTTGTGTAACTTGTGCATTATTATGTAAACGTTAAACGACGTGGTTTGCTTACCGAGATAATTTGAAACAATAGAAGGTCGATGACACCCAGCCACATTTTCTCCTTACAAATATTATGCAATTGTTGCTTTTGTTCTTCAACAACAATATTTTTTTGGAGACAGATATGTGTGATAATTATATAAGTATCAGTTTCATGTGAGTGAGTAAACAAATGAATATTTCTAAGTCGATTGATGGAGAAGTCTAATTAAAACAAGTTAAAGCGAATGCTTTCTTCCATTCTTAATTTTCTATTTGTGACTTTATTGTTACATACTCGATTTATTTAGACTCATCGATAATCGCAATCCTTGAATATCATTTATTATAAATGTTTTTTTTAAGTTAGCATTTGTTTATTACCAGTAACATTATTGTGTAGTGACTGTTTATGCATGTAGCATGCAATGGAAAACCTGAAAGTTTTATGCATGAATCACGTAATGGAAGGACAGAATGTTTATGCATGCCAAGAAATGACAGAGTGCCTGAAGTATGCATTGGACGGACTGAATATTTATGCATTACTTATGTAATGGAAGGACTATATGTTTATGCGCATGGAAATTTTGCTGTTTAGAAGAAGGGCTTCTAATTAAAGTACTGAATTTTACAAATGGAGCATATTTGGATGGAGTAATGCATGGATGGAACATACAATGGAAAGACTTAATGTTGGTAATTAGATAATGTGTTTAAAAGTAACATTACTACTCAAAATCAACTAAAATTTCGTACAATATTTCGTAAAATAAAGCTTAACAATTAAAAATCATTGTTCCTTATGGCAATTGCCGAAATGTCAATACCAGATGTGGTCTGGTAAAAATAGATGTTTGTGGATACAAAATGCTCGTTTTTATTATGGTTTTTACATGGTACCATTTTAGTGTTCGTGTGTCGTATGAATAGGTATATTCACAGGAAATTAGCATGGAATTTATTGTGGTCACAAATAAATAAAAACGAGCATTTTGTATCTACAAATATCTATGTAATCATACCACATCTAGCGTTGAAATTGTGGCTATTGCTATAAGGAACACTGATTGTTTAGGTGTAAACTTTATTTTACGAAATACTGTACGAAATTTTCGTTGATTTTGAGCGTTATAGAGACTTTAAAGCGAGATTATACGATTTTGTCAAATATTTATGAATTTATATAAAATGTGTAAAAACGTATTATATATATTAAATTAAAATAAAAGTTAAGAAGATCATGTGTCGAAAAATGCGAAATAAGCCAGATATTTAATTCTGAAATTGAAAAAAGCTGTACAGCCGAATTCGCAAGCATGTATACCATACATGTACGATGTTAATCTAAACTTAGTTTTGTTTTTTTTTTTTGAATTCCTGCAACGATATTAATTCATACGACACACGAACACTAACTCCCAACCTACATGTAATACAAAGACGAATGCTTCGGTTATTGTAGGAAAATATGTACGTCACAATCGGCACGGGCCGCTAATTTGTCTTTGCTGCATTTTATGAAATTCGGCTTTAATGTATAATTTTTCTTGCCTATGTTGTGTTATTGTAACATATTTTATCATTATATTACAATTAAACACATCATAATTTTTGTTTATATAATCTCGCTGTAAGGAACAAATGATACCGCATGTACCAGACGACCAAATGGAAAGATCGGTGACAGAACATTAATGTTGATTAGGTTCACAGTACCACCAGTATTGTGTGTGTCATGGCCTCCGGGAGGATTGCCATTTCCAGCGGCTCTTTCTATCACAAGGCAGAGGATGCCTGCAGGGAGAAATGATGCAAAACGTCAGAGATCAGTGTCCTTTGGCCGTTGTTGTATACAAGGTGTTTTGGCGTTTTGATTCACGTATCAAACAGAAAGTGAAGTTTGTCGAGCGATAAATTAACTATATTACGAATAAACAAATGGTTCTTGTATTATCTAAAACACTACATACACTTGAATTGGGTGGTGAATGTTCATACGTTTCGAACGATAAAGGGACTTCTTATTGTTATCTTAATATTTTGTAGATCAAAAACGATCGATTGTTTTCGGTAAAAAGAAAAAATAATCACAATAACAATATCTTTATTTGATGAAAAAAATCATTATTAAAAATATGTAAATGAATCATTTCCAATGTTACCTTCAACAAAATTTAAAAACAATGCATACTTACAAATACAAGCATATTAACAACAAAGCCAATTATAATGATTTAAAAAAAGAAAATATAAAAAAGAAAGTCGTCATATTAATTCAAGACAAAAGACAATCACACGCAACTATTAAAATAAGATAACAGTAACACACATGCAAAACCTGTACGTGAATGGTTTCGGTTTAATTAAACATGTATGTTTCGAATTCTTCTCAAAGAGAGTTGTTAATAGTTACAATGTGGAATCATTTTCATTTAAAAATGCCATATAATTAATAAAAAAATGACATTTTAGGTTTTATATTAATTTTGCTTTTTTTTACTAACACGATTTTGTATCAATTAACATTTCAAAATAGTCTATATGTATTCAAATGATTGATAATAAAAAGCTATTCAACATTTTTTTAAACAATTTATAGCATACACTAACCAACCATGAACATTTGTATCAAACGATCGCAAATAAACTAAACCTGCATACCAATGTATGTCTCTAATACAAATACGTTCACATGTGCTATTAAAAAAGGTAAAAAAAATGCTGAACGTGATGCTTAATGAAAAGGGACAAAATATCTTAAACATTCGTACGTTGATCTTATGTGCATAAAAGTACATCTAAACGGGCATGTTTCTGAAATCTAGCACTGTCAGTAATTCAACTAAATCTTGGGTGGAAATCTCATTTATTTATAGTCAATATGCCATTATTTTGAGTCAAACGTGCCTAATGTTTGGTTAAACTGACATAATATGCAGTCATTTTTTATGAAACACGACATTGCGTGTAGTGAAGATGGCATCAATTTAGTCAAAATTGAATGATGTTGGGTAGCCCCCCGTTCTCACTGAGCTGCGACTTAACGACGATCATCCCGATCATGCCACGATATGAAAAAGGTTTGGATCGGGGCGGATCGAGCAATTCGGCAAATCATGGTCTTCATTTCGACCGTGCTACGATGTCCCTTTATATATATATATATATATATATATATATATATATATATATATATATATATATATATATATATATATATATATATATATATATATATATATATACCGAATATTGTTAGCGGCCACGATCCCGCTACGTTTGTTTTGAGCATGTTCAAAATAAGCGTGGCGAGAGCGTAAAGCTCTCCGATCATGAAGACTCTACCGCGATCATACTGATCGAATGAAGACTGCACTACGTTTTTCCTGCGATCTGTCACGATCGGCCACGTTTTCGGCCACGCTTTGATCGTAGTAGAAGCGGCGTCTATGTGTGAACGGGGGGTAAGATTTAGTACACTTGGCATGATGGGGAGTCAATCTGTCATTTATTGGGTCAAAATTCAATTTGGTTCAGAGGAAGTTGGTATAATGTTCGGTTAAATTGACAGATGGTTGAGTCAATGTTAATACTAGATAGACAAACATTAGCCTTATAATGGGTAAAGCAAGCATAAAGTTAAATCTAGCTGACATAAAGGTCGGTTCCCACTGCCGATCCGATCAACTCGATCATCCCGATCACCGAAATGTCCCGACCAAACCCGACCAAGCTCGACTAAAAAGGGTATACACGACTTCTTCTCGACCTCTTGTCGATAACACACGACTCCCATACGACTCATTAACGACGTCCACTCAACCATCTGTCCGATTTCCGCTCGATCATCTCGACCTATACGCGAGTCTTATACGATCTCAGCTCGACCAAGTGGACCTCAGCTCGATCGATACCAGATTTTCACACGACCAGATCGTGATGGTCGTACTACAGTCGTACAAAGCGATCTAAACTACTCGGGAAGAGGTCGAGCGGATCGGGTACAGAGCTCGTGTATGGTTGAATAGCAATCGGGAAGTGATCTAGTACAGTCGAGTAGCCGTCGGGTAGCAGTCTAGTAAATATGTACATCAAATCGAATAGAGGTCGAGTAGATCGTGTTGCGATCTAAAATAACTCCGGTAGTGGTCGAGCGGATCGGGTACAGATCGTGTAAAAGATGTAAATCCGATCGTCACACAATTGCTTCACGATCAACTCTATCTTCTACTCGACTAATATACGACCACTTCCCGAGCGCTTCTGGATCCATTTCCTACTCGACCGCTACTCGATATGTTTTGACATGTCAAAAAATATCGGGTAGGAGGCCCGACCAATGCCGACCTACCCGACCGCCCCGGCCATTCATACCGACCGAACCAGACCAGTACCCGACCGCTTGGTCGGGCTTGATCGAGTTGATCTGATCGTCAGTGGGAACCCAGCTTAATGTTTTGTCAAGTTGTCATTATCTGAACTTTAATCTAAGTGGCATTATGTAGATTCAAGTTGACATTGCTTTTGATCAAGTTTATTTTTGGTTGAATCGTTTTCCATCCTGTTGAGTCAACTTTGTATCATTCGGGGTAAATTTGGCACGATTTTTGGTCAAGTTGAACTTGAATCCCGCTGACATTACATTATATTTGGTCAAGTTGACATATTCAGTTGATTCGGCTTAAGGTTATATCAAACGTAATACATGTTGAGTGTTTTTTTTAATGTTGACAAGTCATTGACGTGTGATGTTATGTTTCGATATTAAAGTCTGCAGTTAATATAACGTATTGTCATGCGCTACATTTCAATATAACGTAAGCTAATGATTGCTTTAACACCTGTCTGCATAGGCGGATCCAGCGGGGGTTGGACGCGGCGTATGCCCCCCCCCCCCTCCTAAAATCGCCAAAGTAAAGTCAATTCATTTGATAATTCACACTGAACTAGATCTATCGTAAATCACCTAATTAAACGTGTCAAAGCCTTCAAAATCACTAAATTCATGGAGCTTCCGGGGGCTTCGCCCACCTGGACCCCGAAAACTATAAACTATGAAAGTATATAAGGCGTGACTTGCTCGAGAAGTGGTTGTCAAAGCCTTCAAAATCACAAAAATCGTTGAGCTTACGAGGGGCTTTGCCCCCCCCCCCCCCCCGAACCCCTAAACGATAAACTATGCACTTTTTTGGCATTATAAGAAGGTACTTTAATGAAAGTATATAAGGCGTGACATGCTCGAGAAGTATTTGTCAAAGCCATTAAAAACCATTATAATTGTAAAGCTTCCGGTGGGGGGGCTTCGACCCCCTGGACCCCCTAAACGATAAACTATGCACTTTTTGGCATTATAAGAATGTACTTTGATGAAAGTATATAAGGCGTGACATTCTCGAGAAGTGTTTGTCAAAGCCTTCAAAATCACACAAATCGTGGAACTTACGGGGGGCTTCGCCCCCCTGGACCCAAGCAAATATTTTAATATCCGCCCCCCCCCCCTCTAGCCAGTAATCCTGGAGCCGCCCCTGGTCTGTTTGTTATATGAATTGAACATAAGAAACATACAATTTTACAGCCAATTATATAGGCCGAAAGTTTTTGGAACATGGCATTAAAATACACCGACTTGACTTAAAGTAAATATCACTGAACATATTATCATGCTGGCCAAACATAATGCCAATTCGACTCAATCCTTTGTCAAGTTAACCAAGCACAGTATCAACTGGACTCCACCAACTTGCCGTATGACCCAACAAAACGCAAATGTCATATGAACTGAATAATAAATAGTCTCGCTCACGTGTCAACTTTACTCAAAATTATGCGAAATCGACTCAACTTAGTGACATAGTACCTATAATTGAAAATAATGCCATGTTTATTGACTCAACATTATGACAAATTTACTACGCATTGTGCCGATTTGCCACAGCAAAAGGATAACTTGGCTAAACCTAATACCAAATTGACTCAACTAAATGAAAACTGGAATCAACGTTAAGCTTACTTGTTACACCATGATGTAATTTTGGCACAAACAAATGCCGGCCCGACATAACTTAATGCTAACTAACCAAACATATCAGTGTTTGTCAACAAAAGAAAATGTTGTTGTTGCCTAGTATTCGCGTTACTTGTGTATGTCGCGCAACGTCAAAAGAAAAAAGCAACATTTTAAGCTATGGAAGTGAGAACTTTGCACAAAATAAAGTTCAATAATTAAATTTCAAAATAATGAAATAATCAGGAACTCGGGCTAAATGCACTTGCGTTATGTATGTCCAGATCACCCTGCACGATAATGACGATCCGAAAAGGAATGTTCGGAACGCTACTTTCCGCTTAGGGTCGTTTTATTGGTTAGAAGAGTCTTCCTTGTAACATTTTTGTGAATCATTATAAGTTCTAACTAACCTGGGCACAGACTGATCTGGGTAGATACTTAAAGCACGTGCAATTGACTCGAATTTCCATTAACGTACAGTAAATTATCCTTACAAATTGTAATTCCTACTGTTGACCACATGCTGTGTCCGCATAACACCTCTTACAAATCACGGTAAGATGACATAAATGGATTGATGCGAGATGGGCTTGTACGGTCTATTGCGATCCAGTTTCAATATCTGGCACACGATCGGTCAGTCCTGACACGATCTTGGATACATTTCGTGATCATCAACTGATAGCGGATAGAGGCTACAGTGAAAATGCTTAATCAATCTTGTAACATTCTAAATTCTAGTTTTTGTCCCTATGCATTTGTAGTTAGATTTGTTAAGTTGCAAAGCCACTTTAAAAACGAAGTTCAATGTCGTGTATAACAGGAATCGTCGCAATCTTAGAATAAACATATCTTACGTATTATGCATTGCTATGGTTTCCAACACATAACTGGTTAAGTGATTTGTGGTATAGTAGCAGAACGGCAGTGCGTTGCAGTGGTATATGTCAGCAGCGAAATGATAAACACTTTCATCATCATCATCATCGTCGTCGTCGTCGTGATCATCGTCGTCGTCATGTTCGTCATCATCATCATCATCACCATCAGTAGCAGCATCAAAATTGGCCTTAGCATACCTAACCGAAAATACCGGTACATACATCTTATATTAATATTAATCAATCGAAATCAAAACGACAAAACATTTAAATCACTCTCAAACTTCGAAAGCCTGTGTGGTGTTTTGCATCGAGAGTTCTGTGGTTTAAAGCACAATTGTACGCCTTTTTATATTGTATCGCTTTCCTTGCTGTCATTGTTATTTAGAACTACCGGTATTACAAACATTGCGGTTTTGCTAGTTGATCTATTTAAGGAAATAATGTTTTTAATTCGAACGTCTGTAAACACGTCCGTTAAATAGTATGTACTTTTTTAGGATGCACTGATTGGGAAGTTTGTTCTTTCATTTTTCTGTAATTTATTGAAGACATATGGCTTTAAGAAAAAAATATAAATAACAAAAAACCGTCGGAGACGGGTGATGTTCCCAAAAGTTTTTTTGTCACAATATTGCACTATATATTCAGATAAAAGGAAACGTCTTGAGGGGCATACTGTAACTTTGGACAAAATAATTCGATGGATGGTTTAGAAACTTAAAAATTTCAAAGGGCCATAACTTTCTAAATAAATCATCTAATCAGAACCCACTAATAACATGCGCATCGCCTCAAGGTAGTTAAGCTTCCCATAAAGCTTCATTGAAATCCAGTCAATAGTTGGGGAGAAAAAGCCCGGACAAGAATTGCACTATATGTACAGTTTTTAGAAAATATCAAAGGCCCATAACTCTGTAAAAAATCATCCGACCATAACCGGCGGATAATATGCACATCTTCTGTTGGTAGTGAAGCTTCCCATAAAGTTTCATTGAATTCCCGTGATAAGTTGCTGAGAAATAGCTCGGACAAGAATTGCACTATATGTACAATGGACAATTTCAAAGGGCCATAACTCTGTGAAAAATCATCCGACCATAACCGGCTGATAATATACACATCTCCTGTTGGTGGTGAAGCTTCCCATAAAGTTTCATTGAATGCCCGTAATAAGTTGCTGAGAAATAGCTCGGACAAGAATTTCACTATATGTACAATGGAAAATTTCAAATGGCCATAACTCTGTGAAAAAGCATCCGACCAGAACCGGCTGATAATATGCACATCTCCTGTTGGAAGTGAAGCTTCCCATAAAGTTTAGTTGAATTCCGGTCATTAGTTGCTGAGAAATAGCCTGGACAGGAATTGCACTACATGTATATGTACAGTTAATGGAAAATTTCAAAGGGCCATAACTCTGTGAAAAAAAATCATCCGAACAGAACCCGCTGATAATATGCACATCTCTTGGTAGTGAAGCTTCCCATAAAGTTTTATTGAATTCCGGTCATTAGTTGCTGAGAAATAGCCCGGACAAGAATTGCACTATATGTACAGTAAATGGAAAATTTCAAAGGGCCAAAACTCTGTGAAAAATCATCCGACCAGAACCGGCTGATTATATGCACATCTCCTCTTGGTAGTGAAGCTTCCCATAAAGTTTAATTGAATTCCAGTCATTAGTTGCTGAGAAATAGCCCGGACAAAAAATGTGCACGGACGGACGGACACACGGACGGACGGACGCACGGACGGACGGGCGGACGGACGCACGGACGGACGGGCGGACGGACAGACAGACGAAGCGGCGACTATATGCTCCCCCCCCACCCCCCCCCCCCAAAAAAAAAAATTGTTTTGGGGGGAGCATAAAAAACTGAATGACGAGCGGTTAATGCGATTATTAACAAAATGGGATACCGGTATTCATCGATACGAGGCATTTTCTTTTATTCGGACCGTCAGAGCCTAGCACACCTAAATACCACAATACAGAATACTTGAGTAAGCCTGAAATTCCCAGAAAATATATTCTCGTTCGAATTAATGCCAACATTTCGTGTTGTTGTTTTCATTACACTATTGTTATCATTTAGTTACTGATGGTGAGAGATACAAGTTAATGGAATACATATATAAATTTCAAAATGTATAGTGTAAGTATGTCTTCGTAATTTTTATTTTTATTGATATATTATATTGATATATTTCACTTATAACATCTGACAGTTTGTTATCTCCATATTTTCTAATTGTATACATTCGCGAGTGGACAAACATATACGGGATAAAATAAACGTGTTTAATAAAATTTAAATTAACTTCCGCAATTCAGTAATTTCTTTGCTATTTTTTTTAAACAAACGGTTAACACTTGTCAATATATAATTATTTTATTTTTAACCTAAATATTATGTCTGTCATTATTATCTCTGCCCGATATGCAGTCCTTCTTCAGTATTCTTCAACATCATGTGCATAGGAACGAAAGTTCGCCGCGTTTCATTTTCACAAGTTTTCGCGTTTGCTCTGAAGAAAATGTCGATACACAAGTTTCCGAAAAAGGTCAATGATACAGAGCACAAATATGAGTGTAATTGTCGAACAGGTTTACTAGAAATCGCATTCTGCGCTTTCAAACATGTTAAAGTTTATATGCTTCTAAGTTAGCATGCATATACATTTAACGTATTAAACTAATACAACAATATGATAGCGTTAGAATGCATTTTGCAATACGGTGATATTAAAAGTAGTTTGTGCTTACAAGCTGAATAATATTTCCTTGAATTTGAAAAAAGTGTTCGTTAAAAATAAGAGAAATCTGCATAACTACACGAAGTATCATATTATGCTTCCTTGCAATTGCCTCAAATGTTGAAATCGAACCACAAAAAAGTATGTTGTCAGTTTGAAGAAATGACCTGCAAAATGCAAAGTTACAAATTATCCATGCTGAGTCAAATGATCACTATGCTTAGCTTCAATATCGCTCTTCTTAGCAACAGTATCGCTATGAAATGTTACACTGACTGTACATATAGTTACTTTGTATCTGTGCTAATTCACATAATTACTATATTGAGTTACAGCATCGGTGTAAAATGTTAAATCATTTCTTTACTAACTCACATTATCAATATGCTAATAAACATTATATCAATGTCATGATGAATTATATTAATGCTGAGTTATATTATTTCTACAATATTTATCACTTTGCGATGCTAAATTATTACTATGCCAAGTACGGCCAATTTATATTATCTCTATGCCAAGTTGATTTATAGTAATGCTAAGTTCCCTGATCGCTATGCAAAGTTATGTTTTGACACTAAGTTGCATTAAAGCTATAACAATTAAGTTACATTATTACATGATCGCTACATGCCAAGTAACATTAAAGTTTTGTTAAATTGCATTAATCACTACCGTATGCTTTTTTTACATTATCGTTACAGATGCTAAATAACATTATTGCTACTCCAAGTATACTTTTTCGGTATGTTATTTTACATTATGCTTATTTACATTATTGGCGACAACGTGACAAGAGTACGCAACAATAACGAGTACGTAACAACAACGAAATTAGGAGAGTGACAATACTGCTGTTTAAACGTAGAGCAAAACACAGCTGCGTACTAATGGTTTGGCAAGCATGGCTTTGCAGGAAATTGAAAACGTCAGCTCAAATGATGCACAATACCTTCTGTGACAGTGCTGTCAGCTCAAATGATGCACAATACCTTCTGTGACAGTGCTGTCAGCTCAAATGATGCACAATACCTTCTGTGACAGTGCTGTCAGCTCAAATGATGCACAAAACCTTCTGTGACAGTGCTGTCAGCTCAAATGATGCACAATACCTTCTGTGACAGTGATGTCAGCTCAAATGATGCACAATACCTTTTGTGACAGTTTTGTCAGCTCAAATGATGCACAATACCTTCTGTAACAGTGCTGTCAGCTCAAATGATGCACAATACCTTCTGTGACAGTGCTGTCAGCTCAAATGATGCACAATACCTTCTGTGACAGTGCTGTCAGCTCAAATGATGCACAATACCTTCTGTGACAGTGCTGTCAGCTCAAATGATGCACAATACCTTCTGTGACAGTGCTGTCAGCTCAAATGATGCACAATACCTTCTGTGGCAGTGCTGTCAGCTCAAATGATGCACAATACCTTCTGTGACAGTGCTGTCAGCTCAAATGATGCACAATACCTTCTGTGACAGTGCTGTCAGCTCAAATGATGCACAATACCTTCTGTGACAGTGCTGTCAGCTCAAATGATGCACAATACCTTCTGTGACAGTGCTGTCAGCTCAAATGATGCACAATACCTTCTGTGACAGTGCTGGTGATGATGATGCTGTACTTAGTTATGTACTGAGTGCTTGTTAACTCGTGTCACGTAAATATGTAATAGCGTAAATGTCAAGTTAAGATTTGTTACCGTAAAATATGTTGAGTGTTGATTGCTCAAATGCCACGTTGTTCAACATAGCTAAAAGATTTAAAAGAAAACGGACATCGCTATTAAGGTGAAATACCCTAGCGACTGTCTATTACTTAAATGACCAAATGAACATGCCCAGAGTTCCAGACGAACACATTTATGCTAGAAATAAATACGGCCACCTCACTTTTTATAACAGAAACGTGCAATATTCCAAATGATTAATGAAAATATTTAATGAGAAATATGATTGCAAACTAATAGTATCTTATTTTAAAAGGGACGTGTTCATTAAATAACTTATTGACAATTTTTACCAATGTGTGTACATAAAATATTTTTAAAAAGAAATACGGCGTTGGTGAATTATAATCAGTTATATCAATAAGATCAAATATAGCAAAATCATTTCTGCGTATTACTTACCTACAAGCAAATCATCCATCTGAATTTGAAATATTTATACGCGCGTTCTTCGAATTGACTTGTTTTACTGGTTTGCCGGTCATTGGTATTCTATTCGATTATAAATAGTATCGGGAACCATCAAGATCATGCTTAATAAATTGGCCAATATGGTGGAAAATTTCTTATTCAGGTATTCAAAACTTGTATTTATCACGTCATTAATACAAACAAATAAAGAATATATTATTGACATACAGTAATTATATCTCCGAATATTTTCATTAAAAAAATATATATATTATTGTCAAAATACCAGTACAACGATTTACTGCGATGTCGTTTCTTTTACTGACCGCGAACTGACCTCGATACCTTGCGGGTCGGAATGCAATCCATTTGAAGTGAGGTCAATCAAGGACATATACACACATAGGTCCCTGATTCTAGTATTCCATAGATGAAACGACGTCTTGTTTAAAACTTAATTATTTTACATGTTTTAAGGTAAATTTCGAATACATTACAAAACATATTGGTCTTAACGAATATTGACAAAAGGACTAACAATACTTATTATATAAAATATATTAGTGCACATAATGAAGTCTGCAAGCTCTTACTAAATATGAGAACATATCATAGAAGTACAAAAGCTCTTTCGCTGACAATAAAGGGGCGGACACAAACTGTATTGATGTCGAGAGCTGAGTGTGATAATATTGTATCCCTTTATACTTTTCATAAAAATACAAATGCTTAACGCTGAACACGTGGTTGACATCATTGCAAAACGCACTGCTGTATTCCTCTTCATAAAAGCCGACACGGAATTGGATGTTTTACCTTGGTGTACAATATTTAAAGTCAATTAATAACGTGTTAATGCAAATGTGATAACTTATGTTAGATCGCACGTTTTCTATTTCGAACAGTTTTGGTATTTTTAACAAATACGAAAATTCACTCCATTCATTCATTCGGACCTACTGGCGGGAAACGTTATTGAAATTTTATAAGACGCTTACAAAGGTCAGCTAATTAAGGTAAAAAGCTGGGTTATACAGCTATGCTGGAAACAAATTAAGGATTTTGCCAAAGGAACAAACGGCGATGCACATATTTCATACTGAATTAAAGTATACTTGTTCGTTAATGGGGTTCATCTGCAATTGAATACAATTACGCTTAAGTTAACGTTACACAGTCGAAATGATTTAATAATGTAGGGCATATGTTGTTTTAGTAAACATGCGTGTCAAAATAAACGTGCATCGCTTTAATAAACTAAAATTGACAAGGAGTAATGTGACATTGTTGATTGCGATGGATTCATTTTAAACCGGAAGATCCCGGGGAATCAATATATCTTTTATCTTTCCTGATATTACTGTTGAGTTATTTTTTTATTCAAGCATGCCAACATCGGTAGCGATATCAAAAGGCGTACGTAGAATATTATTTGAGAGGACAACGTGTTTTTGTGTATCGCGTGTTATACAAGCAATAAAGTACTGTTTGTCAGCGATGTAAGGAAATGTGCATGCACGGACTCTAGATGTCAATATAGCTCCGTGATAAGATTAAGATAAGTTTTATTTAAAGTCGGCAAGACAGCAACATATACATCCGTGGTGCATGCAAATGTTCTTTCAAAAAATGATCAACTGTGCAATTACTAATAACTGAAGTATGAATTGAAACTAGCAGAAAATAATTATTCATAAACATCAAGGAAATAAATATATAAAAACAACTTATACACTTAAACTGACCTACTGGCCATTTTATAAATATGGCCTCTGCCTAGCGATCGGGAGGTCACTTCGATCCCCACTGTTCGAGGGTTCTTTAGATCTCCCTAAAAGACACAGAGGAGCTTGCTTTCAAGACTCCTTCAATAGAGAATGTTTCATAATGAAATAAAAACACACATAACTCCAGAGAATTACGATTTAACGATGGCTTAAAAAAAATCCTGCGTGTTGCATATGTAAGTTATCGAGTAGGTAAATTAAACTATAGTTAGTGGATTGTAAACTGTTTTAAGACTTACCTCCCTTTTCAGCTCTTCAATTAGGAGAATCCATTGTTTACAAAACATCAGCGACAGGTATTTTCATGTCAGGTATTTCTTTTGTTTTACAGAAATTGCACGTTTTAGATTAAACAGTTATTTTCTGTTATGGTTGAAAATATTGCGGCAATGCATTAAATTTGTTCCAATAATTCTTTACTGTAATCTTTAGAGAATATTTGGAAGTTTTGCATAGCGTTGCTTGGCGCATTTTTAAAATTGAATGTATGGGAGACAGTGAGATTATAGGTAAGCAGTTAAACTTCAAAATATTTGGCAATAGCGGAAACTTCGCTAACGTTAGATGTTATCTGAACTTAAATTTTGATGCCGCACTCTCAGTTGTTGCCAGACGACAAATTCCCCACCTCATAAGCATCTGTCATTGTTTCTCATCGCCTTTCTCCCAAAACCATGAAACACAGGTACCACTCTGTTGATTCTGGTGACCCTGCAAGGAACAAAGCTGTTTTTCGTTCACTTCTCCAAATATGTGGCGACTGAATCCAACCCAGGCCGAGTCAAAATTTCACAGATCAGAAATCTAACCATGTGGTCTTAGTGACCTGCCTGTCAAGTGGGAACACTTTGATGCCTTATGCTGTGACGGTTGAGATATTTGGCACCACAAGTCGTGTATCCAACTATGCAGGGCTGATTATGACCTACTAGCAAAGCACTCCCACATCCAGTGGCTCTGCTGTAAATGTGACAGCATCAACATTACAAGCTTCACTTTTCACAGCTACGAAATAAGCAAGTTAAACATGTTCCACCCATTATCTGGACTAGAATCAACCATAGATTCATTTACCTTGACCTCTGTATTAAGCATGCTTCATGTCAGTAGCGCAGCTAATAGACAAAGTACCTCCAGGGCACCCAGACACCTATCCTATTCCAGTACATCTAAGACATATACTTCATCTCTCTACTGTGACTCCGACAAAAGAAACCTCTGCTTTATGAATGTTAATTGCAGAAGCCTTGCAAGCAAGTAGAGCTCTGAGCTACAGCCAGGCAGCCTTACAATATAACAAGCCTGACATTGTGTTTGGGACTGAATCCCGGCTCAACGGGATCAAACCTGGAAAAAAAACACCTCAGACGCTGTTCAATCCAGCGAAGTCTTCCAGGAGTTCCGCTGTCGATCGCCATTGGCGCCAAATGGCGCTAATTTTTTTTAAGTGGCTCCAATTTTTTTAAAGTGGCAATTTAAAAAAATCGGTAAAATCCTATCTGAAAATGTACTGTGAGTCGAAAAGCACGCGACCGAGCATAAGCGGCCAGCGTTTGTCAGTTGTAAATATTGATTTACGACGATGTAAGCGACCTACAGTGTAGAGTGCACTGAAATCACCAATCGTGATACATCGGCTATCTCCGATTCCTCCGTAAGATTTATGAAATAAATCGTCTGCTGATCCAGAGTGTGAAATCACGGAAGCGTGAAAGTGTTACAGCTGGTGTTTTTACTGCTATTGTCAAGTTTTATGGGGGTTATTATTGGATTAACGGTTCTTTTATGATAAAGAACACTCAATTATGTAACAATCAGGACAACCTGGCACAAAGATCAATGATTATAACGATATATAAGGCGGCTACTCTTTAATCAATACCATGGTAAGTGACAGTGTATTGTTATTTACACATTAGTTAAAGATTGTTCATATTTTTCACAGTTTTTGTTGATGGCTTTCGTATATAAAGACACCTATATGATTACATATTCACAAGCAATCATGGCTTTTTATGACTTCTTTAATCCTCGAAAGCGTGCTTTAGAAATTGAAACAAATGAAAGCAATGAAAATCCTTCAAAATTGCAAAAACTAGATAATTCTTTAGCAAAGCGAAAATTCAATGATAGCTGGAAGTCAGAATTCCCTTTCATTTCATATGATGCGAAAACAAAGTCAATGTTTTGTGACTACTGTGTTAAAAGCCAGTTCAAAAATGCATTTACATCTGGTTGTAACGTTATGAAAAAGGAGTCCTTAACTAAGCATGTAAAAACAAAGGGTATGTTTGTGTGTGGTAGCAAATTGTTTATTTTAAAGTGCATATTCACATTGCTTCCCAGCTGTATTGTTTGTATTGAAATTTGATTATACAGTATGGAAATAATAAAAACAAAGTCTCATGGTATTATTTATTTATTCTTTTCAGAACACCAGACTGCTGCTGAGGCGATGCAGCTTCAGAAGGATGTGGCGGCTGCCAGCAAATCATCAATCTCAAAGAATGAGGCAGCAGTGAAGGCAGCGCTCGCCAATGTGCTGTTCCTGGCAAAGAAGATGGTTATATGTGATTGTTTATCATGTGCAAACCAATGTTTTTATTTATAAATAGAGCTTATTAAGACCTATGAAGTTACTTATTATTATTTATGTATTTACATACTTTTATAAGTAATAATATAGTCAATGACATTGATGTTGTAAGGTTTCATAGACGATTGTCATAATTAATAAGGTCGGAATAACTGACAGTTTCGCGCCGCGAAAAAGTGGGGACAACTTTTTTTTGGGCCAGTGGAACCCCTGTCTTCCCAAGCCATTACAAATCATTCAGAAACGACTGAGGTACCCTAGGGGTAGGAGTATTTGTGTTTGATCATGAGGACCTCATTGCGAATGAGAAGGTAGAGTTTGTGACAAACTGCGAAGTTGAATGGGTCCAGATAAAAATGCAGGGAAAGAAAGACCTCTTAGTCTCCTCTTTCAACATGCCGCACAGAAACATTAACAACGTCCAGGAACTTCACAAATATCTAGAACTAGCCACAATCAACCAGAACCATTAAATGGTCGTTGCAGGGGAATTCAACTGCGCTGACATCGACTGGGTAAATCTAGCTGTGAGAAACAATGCCCAGGACAAAGAAGTTCAACAAGCGCTTCTTGACTTATCTGCTGACTTCAACTTTTCACAAGTACACGACAAACCAACCAGGAAAACACCCTCCTGGATCTCATTTTTACTTCCAACCTCTCTCTCATAAAATCCACTTCCAATGCTCTTGGGATCTCAGACTATGACATAGTCTTTGCTGACTCAGATACCAAACCATTTTACGCGAATAGGTCGCCCAGACATTACGTGTTTTCCAAAGCCAACTGGGACCTTCTTAAGGTTAAAGCAGCAGTAATATCAGAAAACATTTACACCATGTTTAACAACAACACATCAGTCTACAAACTTTGGGATACCTTTAAAACTGATCTTACTTGTGCCATCCACGAACACATCCCTTCCAAAATGAAAACAAACAACACTTCCACTCCATGGATCACCAGGAATGTCAAAGCAGTCATCAAGAAGAAAGCCTGTCTCTACAAAAAGCTGAAACCTCAAACAACTGGTCAAACTACAGAAAATTTCAAAATGAATGCAAGAAAAAACTTTGGCATGCAGAATGGGAACACGTAAACAAAATCATAGACGAAGGTCTGCAGACAAACAACACCAAACCTTTCTGGACATATATTAAGTCGAAAAAACAGGATAACATTGGCATGCGCCTCTACGCTCCAATGGTCGTCTAGTCACCGACTCCAAAAGCAGAGCAGAGATCTTAGTTAATCAATTTCAATCAGTTTTTACCAAGGATGATAACTCTCAACAGACACCAGTACAATCAGGCCATGTATCAGAGAACATGCCTACACTGGTGATTGGTCAAGAAGGGGTACACACATTGCTAAAGAACCTGAATGTAAACAAAGCCGGTGGTCCTGATGAAGTCCCTAACAGAGCTAGCCCCAGCTATCACTGCTATCTTCCAGCAATCCATCAACTCCGGAGAACTGCCAAAAGATTGGAGGGATGCCAACATAGCATAGCTCGTCAACAAGAAGGGAGACCGTTGCGCAGCGGAAAATTACCGTCCTGTATCCCTTACCAGTGTCACCTTCAAACTTCTCGAGCACATCATCTGTCACCACATATTAAACCACCTTGACAAACACAAAGTCCTCACCGCGCTAAATCACAAATTTCTGTGAAACCCAACTTATAGTAACCACTCACGAACTCCTTAACTATTACAACCAAAATAAACAAGTCGATACGATCATCCTGGACTTCAGCAAGGCCTTCGACATGGTCCCACAAAGACACTTTACTTGAGTGATTTAACATGTGTAAATATACAAATTTGACATGGATTGAACAAGAATTAAATAAATCTTTGAAGGTTAATATTTGTTTTAAAATAGTTATTTCATTAATTCAGAAATTCTGTTACTTGTTTTCTTAACATATTGATAATCAGTCAAGGATTTTGTGTTTGATTACATATTGGACCACTTACATTTGTGCAGGTCTAGTGAGCGTACTTAAAGAGTTGTGTGAGTAAGGGTGGCGATTCTAAAAATTGATCCGAAACACAAAATAATCCTAAACTTGTGAAACATTCACAAAATATCTATTCAAATTTGTACCTTCTGTCACAAAAATAGGATAATGATTCCATGATTACGGCCACATTACAGTCTTTTACTTTAATAGATCCATTTGTCGTATCAAATTAATGAAAAGCTATAACTTTATTCAACATGAATGATGATATAAATTTTGTCCGTTTCTGAGTTTCTTTCAATATAATCAAAAGCAATTAATTTATATAATGTAAACTGGACTGTCAATTAGACATGCACAATAGCTAACTTGAATTTGGAATTTATTTTCTCTTTCTTACCATCTCAAAGTATTCCTCCTTGACATATTTATTACCTAATTAACTAAGCATATACATTAAATTTTGTTATGGCTATTTAATGTATATGTATGTAACCTTACGAAAAATGTTTCTTTGCCCTAATATATTAGCAGAAGACTTAATAATGAATACTATGCACTTCAAGTGTATCTTGGTGTGTATGATTTGACATAATATGCATTTATCTTTTTTACCAACCATCAGCTTGTAATACCAAACTGATGTAAACAATTTTTCACACATTTTACATTTTATTTAATTATTTCCAAATTATAATCGCTGATTAATATAATGCGTACATTTTGAATCTTTTTACAAACAGTTCATGTTCAGATGAAATGAACAAAACATTCAACGTCTGCAGATACATGTATTAGCGGAAGTGCTTGTTTTCAAAGGGTCCAGTAACGTTTTGGCAGAATGGCATGTTAAAAAAGCTATGGTCAAACAGTAACGTTAGTTTGTAAATAACAAATGGACATCAATATTGTAAAATGAACTGCCATTGTTTAAATATGACACCATTTTGCAACCTTTTTTTATGATTGCATGTACTATGCAAAGAAGTACATGTACATGTATAAATATGATTCATAAATACCGGTACAATAATTACCAAGAATATTTTAATTTGTAGGGGTTAATCGCGGTTTTACTTGGTGGAAAATTTTATGAAAATGCACATCTTAAATGTGAAAATGTGTAATTATGGACAGTATGAATGATAAAAAGACAATTGTACCTTTTTGTTTAATGTGATTTTGAAAATGTTTAAAATGTGTCTGTTTCAGTGATAACCAAAATGGGAAAAGCTAGGTCACTGTAACTACAGAACTGTGCCAGTGTGGCTATCATCTGACGTATTACAGTTGAAGCATAACATCCTGTCACAGCTGATATATCAACATAGGAGGATATTGTTATTCTGCTAGGAATATTCGAGAGGAGTTCAGCATGCAGGACATAGAGATGTTCAGGGAGGTTCCAGGGTACCGAGCCATTCTGAAGGCTGTCATAAAACAGCAGATCCAGGGGCTGGTAGGTTGCGCCTCTTGTATCCTAAAGGACTCCAAGAACATAGTGTTTGTTCTGAAATGCTTCAGGTCTACCAGCTTACCAAAGATAGAAACATTTGATATATTCAAATATTAATTATTGTAAGAGGAAATATTTTTATATCATAGTGGAGTTCGTAAGTTGTTTAACATGACATTTACCGTAATCACAGTCAAATCCATAAACCAGTTGCTGGATGTTATCAGAATGTAAGGCATTTTCACGAAGAGCCGATGTGTTCATTGTGGATTAGTAGTTCTACCTCTTTGTTGATAGCATACCACAGCTGACAAATGACTGAGATTTTGCACAGAATAGACAAACTTCTTAAAGCTGGTAAATGAGTTTGTAATTTTCTTACCTTGGGATGCTTCCACCATTGCACTGCTTTTAACTGTTACACCCTAAATAATTAACCTTTTCTAGGTTCACATTTCAGTTGCCCTGTTGTGTTTCAGATAAACCAGCTGGCGCGGCACACAGGTGAAGAGTCTGTGCTGATGACAGCCAGCGTGGAGGAGGGCACTCTCACACACCTGGGCTCGGACCACGGCAAGGTGTTCATGGACTCTAGGGAGGAGCTCAAGGCTCAGTTCCTAGGCTTCTGTCTCAAACGTACGTGGATATGTTAGTCTTTCTAATTCAGTAGTCTTCTTTTCTCAAACAAATGTGGCTATTTTAGTATTTAAAATGCAGACCTCAAGATAATATGCAGACTTGCATATATTGTTAATGCAAAGTTTATGCAATATCTTATTAATAAAGAAATATGTATTGAACAATATTTGTTAGGGTCAATATATGTGTTCTTGAACATAGGAGCATGCACATGAATGTTTTTTCTTTTGATGTTTTACTATTTCCTCTTTGTTTTCATGGATACTGTTTCACAGATATAATAAGGTTTGATTTAAGGCTAAATGTAAAAAATATAAAGTAGGTTGTGGAGCACTCCTCCCTTACCGACCCTAAATGCCCTGGGCAATATGTGGAAATTATGTGGAAAGCACTGGGTAAGGCCCCCTACAAATAAGTCTTAATTCAACATACATCCTGTTCATTTTTAGCTCAGCTGTTTTCGAAGAAAACCCGATGTATTGTCATAGCCAGCGTGTCGTGTCCGTCGTCGTGTCGTCCGTGTCGTGCTAAAACCTTAACATTTTGTCAAGGTTTTGAAAATTGGCTCTAAAATCGAAGTGCCAAACCATCAACTTTGAAACTTCATATGTAGCTGCATCTTGATGAGTTCTACATGCCATACCCATTTTTGGGTCACTAGGTCAAAGGTCAAGGTCATTGTGACCTCTTTAAAAAAATTCTGACAAGCTTTCATCTATTCAAAACTGCACCCGCAGCTAAGCGTGGCACTTGTTATGCGGTGCTCTTGTTCATTTGTTACATTAACACATGTGCATCTATTGAACTTCCTTGAGGAACTTGCTTTTTAGTCATTTTACCTGGGACTCTATTACAGGGGTGTGAGTTTTCCTCCATTCAGCTGATTTCCACCCTTTCATTGTCAAACTAATTTTAAAAATAGTTATTAACTTTGTTGGATCTATATAGAATAAAGAGTAAAGTTGATCCTGTAAGGGAGGGGGGTATTTAGAGCATTTACCTCCCCTAAGGTGGTTCTAAATTCACAACCCTATAAACAGATGCCTAGGTTTCCTATTTGAATAGTTGTAATAATTTAACCTTGACAAACCAAAATGAAACTAAGTATATTCTTTGACAACCAGTATTATGGGTATATATATTATCTAGTAAATATTGGTATCAATCTAAATGATATATGTGATAATCCATGTTACAGTCATTTACATGTACATTGTAGTAATTTCAAAGTTGTCAAAAGATAAAATTTATTCTTTTTACTACTTATATAATAAGCCTTTCTTTATTTTTCCTTTGTCATCATTTGTTTGGTGTACAATATAAGTTCAGTTTATCAGAAGTGTTAAGTATTTGAATACATGTGTATTGCTAGCAGGAATTTACAGTTTCTCTGAGATCTTAAGGAGAAAAGTAACGATAGAAAATTGGAAACTGAAGGAAGATGTGTGACTATTAACATTTACCTCTGAAAGTGAATTTGTGTTGGTTTATTATCCAATAGTCTATTCGGAATTTTAAAAAAAATCAAAGTGTGGTGATTATTTATCTATTTTATATTGCCAGAGCATACATTTCTTCCAATTTGCGGTCTGACAGGTGGTATGTTAATTTTGCAGACTGGACACCAATATCAAATCAATAATAAGAGGTCAATAAATTGACACAGATCGTGACATATTTATCTATTGTGTAAATGCAATTCTGCTTATAAGAAACACGTGACACCATTTTTTGTGAAATGAGGTCACATAGTAATGTATCAGTGTCACATTATCAATCTACTATTTATAGAACTAGTAACAATAACCATGTGTAATTAATGTAAGCTTCCAACAATTCCATGAAACAAAGTACTTATTTGTTTAATGTATTTACAGGGAACCACATTAAGTCCAGTGCTCACCATAATGACCAGTTCATGAGGAAGAAGGGTCCAATCCCGGCCCGAAATCGTCTAATCAACAACAAGTCATTCTCATCTGGTGTCAGACACCAGCCTTACCCATCAGTTGTCAAGTCAGAACCAGTCGACTCCAGTGGTGAGCTCAAACCTGTAAACTATTCTAAAGAGAAATATCAAAATAACCAGCCCAAAAACCATTCTTTTGACTCTATGAAACCGATAAATCTGTCAGTGCACCCTAGTAATGAATATGGGGTTAAAGTTAAATTTGAAAAGGTAACTGAAGCTTCCATTGGAAAAAATGTAGAGTCAAGCTCTTCATCTAAGAATGCCGAGGCCTCATCAGTAGTGTCCCATACAGAGTCTGCACATGGTTCCCCTGCATGTGTGTCACAGTCTGTAGGGTTGGTACAAAACAAGGAAACCAGTCTGTCAAAGGAGAGCACGCCAGAACCAAAAGAACATGTGACGAAAAGAGAAATGCCTGAGCTTGTCAATGAAAAGGAAGTGAATCAAAACAACGAGGAACTTGCCAACAGGAATGTTGAGCTGCAGCATGTGATGGAGACAGATCCTGGGGATGAGAGGCCTAACTTCTTGACAAACAACCTTGCCCAGACCTCCCCTGTGGCAGCAGAGCCCGCAGAGCTTCCCAGGACAGAGGAGCTACCAAGCCTGGGGACCCCTGACGAGCCCACACTGGGTGCATACCAGTATACACTGGCCACAAGCCACCGCAAGTCACGCAAGTCCCAGGAGCCAAGGAAGAAAGCATCATACAGCAGCCCAGTCCTAGTGGAAGCAGATGTGAGTCCATCCATGGCCAACTCAAAGTCAACAAACATAGACATGAAGACACCAAAATCCCAACATGTAGACACGGATATTAAGACTCCACCCCACGATCTTATGGAATGCGAAATGAATGGGCAGGACTCCGATGCTGAGAGGTCAGCCCTGCAGCGTAAACAGGAGCTGGAGTCCTACCTCTGCCTGGACCACAATGCTCGCCCCTACCCCTGCAACCTGTGCCCTAAGAGGTTCAAGGAACGCCACCACCTGATCTACCATATCCGCACGCACAGCGGCCAGCGACCCTACAAGTGCCTCACATGTGGCAAGGCATTCACTCAGTCCAGCTCCCTGAACACGCACAAGAAGACCCACTACAAGGACATCAGCTGCATGGAGTGTGGTCTAGTGTTCAAGAAGCAGCTCGAGTTCATAAACCATGCCTGCCAGTCACTGCAGGGGTCACTCATACTCTCATAGGATCTACTTCATAGGATCACCACATACATTAGACATACATTGGACTTGTGCTCTGGAAAACTGTCTAAATGCATGTGTGTAATAAATCTCTCATATAAGCTAGTGCAGACTTCAAAGGCTAATCCGGGACAACACTTTATGCACATGTATAAAGTCCCGTTTTCTTCAGAGCACCACACACCTCTTTGTCAGACCATATTTGTCTCTTATAGGATATTCTGTAATGCGGGCAGCTACATTCCGCATCTGCTATGCCCTATACACCCAAGATCTGTTATAGTACCATGTGCATTGGATGCATCTTCATGGCATACAGCTCAGTGAGCATTTTTTAAACATTTTCATATTTGAACATACATCACGTCGTGTGTACTTGTATTTACCTTCACAAATCACAGACACACCATGAGTGCCTCTCTCGTATTGCATCACACATGTTTATAGTTCACCACATAGCACTCTTTCAACAACATTGCTCCTACCACACAAGCACCTGTTTCACCACTCTTATCAACATGCCATCACACATCACATTATTTTTACCACACTCAGCAAATCAAAATGGAAGACATGAGTTTGTTATGTCTGTGAGAGTAGTTTCCCTTTGTACTTCAACTTAAATATTTCTCCTGATTTTCTTATGTAAGCATTTTAAAAACAACTTTTTTTATGATGAGTTGTTTATAATCAAATAAAGGTTAAATAAGTCAATTAAGGTGATTAAAGAAGACCAATGTTTCAGACAAATATTTGTATCACTTCAGTTCACCTTAGGACAAATTATTCAGGTCATTAATTAATAATGAGTTTTCACTTATGGTCTCGAATCAACACTGAGCTTGTTTGTTATTCAAATAAGTAAGCTTCATCAATACTTATTTATTAATTTGTTAAGTTCCTTATTTCAATTATAACCTGTGAATGCACATTCATGTAACTAAAGCTAAAATATTATTGGATAAACGGTTATCTGATAGTAATACATATACTGATACCAGTGCTTCCAATATACTGTTATGAAGGTAGACATAATATTTAAAGCAAATTACACATAACTTTTGTAAAGTTTATATTGCTTAAATGTGTTTTAACTGTCATATTTAAAGATTTTGTAACTTTGATTTTATTTGAAAGTGTAGCACATTAATCAAAAAAAGTTACAACTGTATACTTTGCATAATGTTTTGGAAAAGTAATTGTATGCTGTGTTTTTTAAGTGTTCAAGCCAATTCACCACTGAGTGTCATGCAAGTTCATGTTTTCTGCTACATGTATTTAATTTTTCTTAGCAATGTGATTGACACATAGTTCAGAAATGGTGAATTATTCTTCTCTCCTCAGTCACAATGTTTCAATGTATGTTATACATGTAAGTGATTAATAATCCTGTGTTTTGATTGAACACTTACTGCAATGTTTGTTAGAAATTAGTGTAAGCTGTAACTTATGATTGGTAAATTTTATCATATAAGACACCATATGTTTTCAGTATAGTAATTTGCATACAATTAAGTATTTGTACAGCTTGTTGTATGTTTTTAATTTTTGTATTTCTTTTGAATTATTTTACATTTACAAAGATGTTTTATTATGATTTAACGAAATGAATATGCCTGTTGTATAAGTGAAATAAGTTGTACAGGGTTATCTTTCTTTATATTCATTTTTACAAATGATGTATTCTATTCTATGATGGTAATTGCACCGTTACAATATGGTTGTTTTATCAGTACTTGGGAAGGGGCCTGGGTTTTATATTTAAGCATGTGAAGTTGCTTGATTGGGGAATCACATGTTTGTTTTCCTAAAGAATAAATGTGAAAATATTATTTTAAGAATAATATGTATTCAAAAGAGGACACAGATATGGATCAAAACTGTTCACAGGTTTTATCAAGCGCCCTCTCATTACTCTATAAGGCTGACTTATAAAAATGCACATTTCTTTTTCGATTTGGGATATTTATTTTGTAATAAATAAGGAAAAGGAAAAAAGTATAATAGTGTAAAAATAATTGAAACTCAGATTTAACCAATATTTTTATGTCCCCCACTAAAGTAGTGGGGGACATATTGGTTTTGCCCTGTCTGTTGGTCTGTTTGTCTGTCTGTTGGTCTGTTTGCGCCAACTTTAACATTTTGCAATAACTTTTGCTATATTGAAGATAGCAACTTCATATTTCGCATGCATGTGTATCTCATGAAGCTGCACATTTTGAGTGGTGAAATGTCAAGGTCATCCTTCAAGGTCAGAGGTCAAATATATATGGCCAAAATCGCTCATTTTATGAATACTTTTGCAATATTGAAGATAGCAACTTGATATTTGGCATGCATGTGTATCTCATAGAGCTGCACATTTTGAGTGGTGAAAGGTCAAGGTCATACTTCAAGTTCAGAGGTCAAATATATGTGGCCCAAAGCGCTTATTTTATAAATACTTTTGCAATATTGAAGATAGCAACTTGATATTTGGCATGCATGTGCATCTCATGGAGCTGCACATTTTGAGTGGTGAAAGGTCAAGGTCAAGGTCATCCTTCAAGGTCAGAGGTCAAATATATGGGGCCCAAATCGCTTATTTTATGAATACTTTTGCAATATTGAATATAGCATTTTGATATTTGGCATGCATGTGTATCTCATGGAGCTGCACATTTTGAGTGGTGAAAGGTCAAGATCATCCTTCACAAGGTCAAGGTCATCCTTCAAAGTCAAACATCATATAGGGGGACATTGTGTTTCACAAACGCATCTTGTTCGTAATGATATAGAACTGGTAATGTTTGTCTTTGTACCTTCAATTGAGAAACCTGGAAGTCTCAGTTAAACACATTTAACTTAAGTGTATATAAGCATCCCACCCTTTAAACAACTTGACAACAGCAAATTTTATGAAAATATAATAACCTGGTTATGTCCCCTATTATTATCCTTAAAGTAGGACCCAATAAGTTTGTTTAGCTTTCCTGCTACTCAATATTTACTCTTTCAATGATGGAGTCACATCATCTAAGTAGACATGTGATCAGGCAAATGAAAATACCAAAGATTTTTGTTTTGTACAGTTTCTGGAATTGTGTCAGGTTTTATCATTATTGTTTGTATATTTTGTATTGATTTGACCACCTGCTGTTTTGTACTTGCATGTAATTAGCTATGCAATTTTAAACACGAGTTGATTATGTGCTTTAATCTTTTGTTTATGCAAAATTCATGTCAAATATGTCAATGTACAAGTTTATAAATTGATCATTACTGTAGTTATTTGTAGAGTGTTAAATAATTATGATTGAATGGTATGTTTATATAATTATGTTTGATGTATATACATGTAGTACTTAATTATACCAAGCTTTAAAGTATTCACTGTCTGTTTAAGTTTTATGACATTGCCAATGTGATGACTGCTGAAGAGTTTATAATGATTATACATGTAATTGAAAACTGGGGCCAATGTTTGCACAGCTCTTTAAAAAAAACATAGTGTGTACTTTAATTACATTCAAAACAATAGAATTTTATTAAATATGTATGAATAATAACTATGTTCCTGAAATTATAAAATTGTAAACATATTAGAATATTATCCTGTGTGAAATAATGTTAATTTTTCTTTTTTTAAGAAGACAGCTTTATACTTCTGGAATTGTAAGACTTTAAGATTTCCCTTGTTTGTTAATGCAGACTCTGTTGGATTCTTAAATATTTAGCAGTGTGACACAGATGGCCTTGTTCAAAGTCAGCAATGTTTGTGTTGCTATACTGCATTTCTCTAGACTTATGTGTATATTCGTACACATATAGTGTGTGAAAATCTATATGTAAGAGACCCACGACACAATTGCTTAGACTTAGTATACATAGTTGTATCGTTTAAGACAGCATTTGTATACTAACATGATATTGTAAATATTTTGTATTTGTAAACTGAAATTCACATTCTATGCATTTACTTTATGTTAGGGTATTTTTCATATGCATTACTTGTGATGATTTTTCGCGATATATATGTTATAGCACAAATATTGTACATTGTGATTCTCTAGTAAATAGATCTGAGTACAGGCTCTAACATTTAACAGGCTTACCTGCTAAATTGAGTATACAAAATGGCTTCACACTGAGCACACTTTTTGCCCATGGTTACATATCCGTCCAAGGACGTTCTGTCCGGGTATTTTTAACTTCATAAGTTGAATCAATTCATTATTTCATATGCCTAATTACCAAAGATTGTTCCGTCGCATCATCAGTATTTTGAATGCATTTTTTTTATGTTGCACATATAAAGTACATAACAGGTCTCAGAATAAACGGATATATTTTACCCCAAGTATATTGATTGAAATCGTGATTACTCTTAATAATATACATTTTGATAGCCTTAGGTATCCATACAGTCATATGTCGGCAAGTTGTGTGGACCTGGAATGGGATGGTGTTTCTCAATTGCGTGAGTTTGACTTTTTCCGACGAGCTTTCTTACATAACAGCACGATAATCTCAGGTTTTCTTGGTCTGAATGGGACACCTGGCTGTGTTGCCTCCTAGCCATATATTTCACTCCATGGTTAGCATTGAAATATGGTCTATTACACGTTCATTTGATTGTTTTCATGGCTATGATTGCTTGCTTTAAAAGTTGATAGTTGCTGTGTCTATACGTGTTTAAACGTTAATTTCATGACTTTGTTTAATAGTTATTTGTTCTTTAAACTTAAAATGTATGACTTTGTTTAATAGTTTTGTGTATTTTTCATGTTTGCCATATTATTGATATTCGTATCAGCATTATTCGTGTTTGTTAGTTTTATGCAGTTTTGAGAGTGCAGTTTTGTATTGCAGAACAATGTTGTAGGAACAACTATTTTTAGACGTGTTTTTTTACCTGTAGATATTTAAATATGAGATATTATTAGCTTTAACATTTGAAACCAAAAATGATTGTGTAGTTAGTTTAGTTTTTGTGCAACATGTGTGTTATTGAACACTGACCTTAAATTTTGCCTAAAATTGTAAAAGAAATTAGCGGTAGAACGCATATCTTGTCGTTTATCAAATGAGAAATTAACATAACTTTTTTCAACTGCTTTCATTTATATAAAAATAAGTAAATAAAATGCCCCAAAAATGTCAATCGGTATTACTCTCCGTCTGGGAATCATTTATATTTTCTTTTATATGGTCCCTCAAATACTTGTTTTTAAAGCGAGATTATACGATTTTGTCAAATATTTATGAATTTATATAAAATGTAAAAAAAAAACTTGTTATACATATATTTCAATATAAATTAAAGTTAAGAAGAACATGTGTCGAAAAATGCGAAATAAGCCAGATATTTAATTCTGAAATCGAAAATGTCTGTTCAGTCAAATTCGCCAGCATGTATATCATGCATGTAAGATGTGAATCTTAATTTAGTTATAAGGATCATTTTAATTTCCTGCAACGATATCTATTCATACGACAAGCGAACACTAACTCCGATCATAATAAAAAGACGAATGCTTCGGTTATTGTAGGAACATATGTACGAAATATCTTCGTCACAATCGGCTCGTGGCGTTAATTTTTATTTGCTTCATTTTATGAAATTAGTCTTCAATGTATACTTTTGATTTCCTTTTTGTGTTATTGTAACATATTTTTTATCAATATATTACAACTTAACACATATAAAAATCGTATAATCTCGCTTTAAGTGAATGATCAACCGTTGTATTAAATGATTTTCGTTATGTCCCCATTTGAAGAATTCGGGGTTTATTGCTTTGCACCTGTCCATCGGTCGGATTGTCGGTCGTTGGATCGGTCGGTCCGGCTTAGCATAGGTAGTTTACTTTTGTTTTTCAGTGAACCAAAGAACAAATACTCAACGTATAATTTTCAACATATTTTGTGATTCTATGTGATGAAAAAAAATTGGTACTATTATTTCTGTAGGATTCTCGTTTCTTGGAAGGGTAGGGAAAAACAATCGATTTTGACGTCATTGGGTTAACGGTCAATGTCAAAGGGTTTTGGTACATTATTTTTCTTTGTAGACCATTTTCCGAACAGTTGATGTCTATGAGTATATTGATTCAACGGAAAGAGATAAAGAAACTTTCAGATTAACCAGAGAAAACATCGTAAAAACAATATCTAAAAATGCCTATACCAGTGATGATGGAATAAGCAAGCTGTTCGGTGGATATTCTAGGAGGAAGATTTTGAAGTCAATATTTTATTATAAAATATGTCAAAAGACTTACAAATAGTAGCCATTGGTTCCAATTCGAGGAGAACGTTTTAGTATTATTTGTTATGTTTTGTACATTCGTGATTTTGAGTTTAGTTAGTATGACTAACACTATATTTTTGTTTAGGCATTTGATATAACGTATGTGTTCCACATGTAATTATTCATTTCGCGTACATTGTAATCATGCTTGAATCTCGTTCTCTCTCGCAACATATTGTACACTGCTGATTCACGCCTGCCACTTCATATCAGCACGAAAACATATCTTGGCCTTCTGTCATGTTTGTTGCCAATGAGTTGACTTGTTTCAGTGGTTTTAAACAACGTCAGTTGTCAGAAACTTGAAACGTTATCTTGCTGGCATAGATCAACATAGTTGTAAGCATTGTCAGACTACTAGTAAATAACATATCGAATATATCATTTCCCGTCAAACGTAACGGTCGTCCTAACAAGTTGTTGTTAAGATTTCTCATTGTAATAACAATGTCAGAACTATGCATGTTCCCTTTTTTCCTCCCGAGAATCAACTCCAGGTCATTGTGACTAAAAATACTAACTAAATACTAACATTAACTTATGGATTGGTCTCTGAATGTGACTTTTTTATCTTCTTTCTAATGTTGCCATAGATTCAATATTTTGAATGAGTTGATATTTAACCATTGTATGACATCAACATTTCACCCATCTGTAGTCATTACAATTACATAAAGATCTCGTGTTTACATTAGATTACCATTCGTTCAGTGTCTATCATGATACAAGTGTTGCATACATTACCATAAATTTCGTGTTCAAATGTATTGCAGGTCTTTAACTAGAGTGGGTTTTCATTAGGTTGTGATATTAACATTCCAATTTGATTTTATACTTGACCGATATTTTTTGGAGACAATAAACAAATATTAGATTTTTATTTTGGCTCTTGTTGTTGTTTTTTTAAATAAAAATATGCCGTCATTAAAATCAACAACGTGTTACTTATTGTAACAATGAAATGACACGTCATCAAATGCAAACGTCTACATTCGTAATACAATGTGCAGATAAACATTTGCAAGAGTCTTGTCATCACTCACAACAGTAAGTGTAAATGCAATCAGTCACTACAGTCAATACACAAGTTAACAGTTACAACAGTTAGTATACATATTACCAGTCACAACAGTTAGTATACATGTTACATGTACCTGTCCACACAATCAGTGTAATATTTGCCATCACTACCAACTATCACTATACCTGTAATTAGTCACAACAGTCAGTGTACATATAATCAGTCACAACAGTCATTGTACATGTAATCAGTCACAACAGTTAGTGTACACTTTTGTCACAACATACAGTGTACACGTTATCCGTCACAACAGTCAGTATACATTTAATCAGTTACAAAATTCACTGTGCATTGAATCAGTCACAACAGTAAGTGTACATGTAATCAGTCACAACAGTCAGTGTTGTGACATAGTTGTCGATACACGATAACACGTTGACAAAGTCCAATTCAGATTAATTTACGTTTTATTTCTGCTTTTTAACACAACACAACGTTTTCCAATGTCCGACCAATATTCTGGACTACCAGTTACATATGCGGCGCACGGCTGCAGGCACTCCGCGACAACAATAAATGATGCGCCTTCTATGTTCGGCTGCGCAAGTAAGACTGCCTTATTAATATAGATATAAATAACGAAAGCTTTGATAATTGTTACGTGTGCAATTCTGATCGGCCGATTGTAAAGTCACGTGTCTGCAACATTAATATGACGTATGCAACGGACACATAACGAATACATACGAATAGACCGAAGATTGACACATAAGGTAAGCAAATATTAGTGCAAATATTCGGGTCCTTATTGACGTTTGATAACTCGAGGCTACTGATTTGTTGATCTAGGTGACTGCCTTTTTAAGATTGTATGACACTTGGTACAAATGTCGATTATTATAGTGTGTTATGTTACAGTGTACATGTAATCAGTCACACCAGTAGGTGTACATGTAATCAGTCACACCAGTAGGTGTACATGTAATCAGTCACGCCAGTAGGTGTACATGTAATCAGTCACAAAAATCAGTATACATGTAATCTGTCACAACAGTTAGTGTTAATGTTAAAAGTCACAACAGTAAGCATACAAATAAGTAATTACAACAGTCAGCATTCGTGTAATCAGTTACAGCAATCAGTTTACATTCAATAAGTACATGTAATCAGTCACAACAGTCAGGATACATGTAATAAGTCACAACAGTCAGGATACATGTAATCAGTCACAACAGTCAGGATACATGTAATAAGTCACAACAGTCAGGATACATGTAATCAGTCACAACAGTCAGGATACATGACATCAGTCAAAACACTCAGTATACATGTAATATGTCAAAACAGTCAAAATATATGTAATCATTCAAAACAGTAAGTGTACATGTAATCAGACACAACATTCAGTACAATGTAATCAATCACAATAGTCAGGATACATTTAACTTGTCACAATAGTGAGTATTCGTGTTATCACTCACAGCAATCAGGGGAAAGTTAATCAGTCAAAAAAATAGTGTACATGTAATCGGTCGCAACAGTAAGTGAACATATTATCAGTAACAACATTGAGTGTGCACTTTATCAGTTACAACAGTCAGTGTAAACTTTATCAGTCACAACAGCCAGTGTAAATGTCATTAGTCACAACAGTTAGTGTGCATGTTATCAGTCACACCAATAAGTGTATTCAGTTGCAACAGAGAACATGTTATCAGTCACATCATTCAGTAAACATGTTTTAAGTCAAAACAGTTAGTGTACATGTTATCAGTCACAACAATCAGTAAGCATGTTACCAATCACAATATATAGGTCATCATTATATGTGTAATGTAAGTCGCAACAGTGTGTATATGTAATCTGCATCACTTATCAGAAGATATAAAATAGACCTTTATTTGTTAATTCATTTCTAAAATTGTTTATTCCAGACCACTGAATTTGATCGAAATTATATTATGTAAATTATTCTGATGTTTCATGATTTCTCTAATTAAAACGGATCAAAGTTTCAATTTAGATGACACTTTGGTTTTTGAGCAGCTAAAAAAAGTATTTGTGATTCGATCACGATTATTCAATAGACTCCATCACCGTTATAAGATGACGGATGGATACGAAACATTTTACTTAAAACGTGTACCCGTTTTTCACGTTTACTCAAACGTGATGAGCAGTACTAAACGAGGATTAAATCCTGCACTTTGTGGCGCCCTGATGACACGCCGATGTCATAGACGCAATGTAACGTAACACATGATGCGTAACGTCGGCGTTAGAACGGCAAAGCAGAGCGTTAAGTGACGGGATTTGAGGGCAGGTCGCGTCAGACTGTAGAATGTGTGAAAGTTGGAACTGTCGTAACTTCCCGGATTTCGTACCTACGTGGACTAGTGATTGTATGTAAGCTTGGATTCATAAAGATACATTAAGCGTTGGTAGTTAACAAATTACAAAATTCAATATTGGAATTAAAAACAAACAGGAAGCCTCAACTGATTTACTGGGGGAAAATAAATTAAATAAATACGATTTGTGTAATAATTTTATTCCAAAAGCGTCTAATAATAATATGACATTCACACTTAATGGTTTGAATTATCGAATACTAATTTAACGTATGAATTCATTTAATAATTGTGAACTTTACACATCGAAACGTTTCACAAAATAATATTACCTTGATATAACACCCCGAGACTACAAAGCCGCGGCAATCAGCACATACCAATAACCGGAACGTGCGTCTTAAACGCAGTCAGGATCCCTCTGGCTTCTCTGCAATGTCGCGAGGTCACGTAATGTGCGGAAGTCACGTGGTGGCGGCGGCGATGTTGCTCTTGGTTGGGTTGCACTTTGGGTCACATGGGGTTGCCGGTAACGCCCTTTTAAAGCCCGCACACAGGGGTATGGTGTGGGCGCGCAGTGCCGTCAACTCGGGCGGCTATGACTACATGGGAGTGAACTGCGGAGGAATCGGGGTGAGTACGGGTACATATATAGATCAACATCACACATAGCATCGGGATGGTTGGAGATTAAGTGATTGTACATTTAAATTAATTCGATGAAATTGAATACGTATTTGCTTTTATAATGAAAGACTCCACACAGTTTGTTGTGAAATATCAGACCAAGATAATAGAAACTCGTATTTACAGGAATCGCACCGATACTGCCTGTAAGGCGTGATCCTGATAACTTCATGTTGTACTTCTTATGTAAAATGTGGAACTGATACACATAACTCGGTGAATAAAATGCCCCATTTTGACAATAAGAGTTTAAAAACCATTCAAGCGATTTTACAATTACTAGTTTTCTTTTCATAATCATTTTATGAACTCTTTGGAAGTTCATACAATATTTTATGAATATTCTTACATAAACTCGTACTTTGTATATCTTACAGTATTTGCGCAAATGGATTTCTTCAATCTCACGTCGTGAACAATTACGTCTTTTCTTTTACGTGGTCGCGCAGTCGGTGTCATTTCCACTCGCTCTCACATATTATGCATTTCATATAACAAGAAAACACGGGCAGTACATTTATATTGTATGTTTTTGTTTTAGTATGGAGTTCTTTCAACAGTATAGTTATATGAAACGGTTATTCGTGTTAAAACATATGTTTTATATTTAAATAAGTCAAACCCCTTAGTTCAATAAGTTGGTTACCAGAAAAAGCTTACAGACAGAGTTTTATCATTGTACTTTATTTACACACTATAATCATCTGGTTTACTGCAAGGCATTCCCAACTGTAGTTGTCGCTGATCTTTTTAAGTGCTCAATTTCTCAAAATGAACATTCTCGCTCATAGGCCGCTTCGAGTTTCTCTTAAATTCTTTAATGCTATTTGCTTCGCTGCAAAGACGGAACAAACATGTTCTTACACTGTGTTTTTGGACGACATGTCTAATAAGATACATCTGCCCGGAGTTTCATTACTCGAGAGGTGTGAAGCGCTGTATGGTCTAGGGTTCAACCCTCGATTGGTCATCTATATGATGGTGATATGATCACTCGTGCGTTTCTAATGACAGTTGGAATAAATCAACTTATACATGATGAGAAAAGACAAACCTGCGTGTATATTATTTGGGACAGCAAGCCATTCTTGAGTAGGTCAGATTCGAGTTTTGCTATGAATACAATTAGTATGAAGCTCCACATTAACGTAACTGTGAGAGAAGTAATTATCGCTCTCATAAAACCAAAAGATTATAAGTTAAGGTATTGATAAAAAGCAAGTTTGACTTTGCATGTTATTAAGTTTGGTATAATGGTGAAGAACAATCCCTTAACATTTACAAGATGTTACACAGAACAATTTGATAATATTTATCCTTAGTCTAGATCCTACGGCTTAAATGTTGTCACGAATATACATTGGTATGTAATTACTGGTGTGGTTACCAGTTAAGAGACGAACATAACATGTGATGTCACATTTTAAGCAAAACACATTATGGCACAGCTATATGGATTACTTTCTTGTTTCTCAAGTACATTAACCCATTTATGCCTAGCGTCTAGAAAAACGGCCTTGGCAAACAGCGTAGTCCCAGATGAGACGCCGCATGATGCGGCGTCTCATCAGGGTCTGCGCTGTTTGCTTAAAGGACTTTCTGTAAGAAATATTCTAAATATAGAAATTTATATGCTAGACATCCCTAATTTTGGAAATAAATTGATCCAATTAAGAAGGATGGGAGTGTCCCCTAGGCATAAATGGGTTAATAAGATTTATTATAAGTTTAGCGTCTCCGCGTGATTCCACCAACAAACAGGGACCACACTGATAGTGAGGGCTTGCTTTTTTGTTATCCTTGCTATTAGGAAGCATGGTATGGCTCTCTTTATTCCATGAGTTATTTACCCATCTTACTCGTTTATTATAATTTAAATTGAGCCTTGTTCTGAGAAAACTGGGCTTAAGACGTGTGCGTAAAGTGTCATCCCAGATGAGCCTGTGCAGTCCGTACAGGCTAATCAGGGACAACACTATCCGCCTACACTTGATTTTCGGTAAGGAGGGACTTCCTTGAAACTAAAAATACCATAAACGCGGAAAGTGTCGTCCCTGATAAGCCTGTGCGGACTGAACATGCTAATCTGGGACGACACTTTACGCACATGCATTAAGCCAATTTCTCAGAACGCGGCTCAATTGTATTTATTCAATTATTGGTCAAGTTGTGTCAATCATTTATAGTTACTTGTGCAACAATTAATCTACATACCTGTCTTTACGTCATCGAACGGTTTATTAGTGGCGTTTAATAATGCGTTTATATATGTGCCGGCCATAAACACGTCAGAATTCGTAACGTTATTACGAATATCGCGGGTCGAATACCGAACTGCGGCGTCAATTGGCCAATGCCCTCGATTTAGCACGTGTTTGTGTGAAGCAATTCAACTCAAATATATTTAATTCTTGTCCCGCAACATTTACCTAGTTATGAAAAAGAAAGATAAGTGGGCGCGATGTATTGTCTGTACAATCTGTGTTATACTGCATAATAGCGATGTTTGTAACATGAGTAATATAGTACATTGTAACGGGAACAGATTGGTTACACATTGTCATTTTACTCAGGAAAAAACAGATCAAATTAAGTGTCTAAAAGCTGCCTTGTTTCTCTAATGATGCAATTGTAGTTTGACGGTTTATGCGACAAAGAAAGCCGATGGTGATTTAAATTTTCATTTATCCATTTATGCCTAGCGTCTAGAAAAAAGGCCTTGGCAAACAGTGTAGACCCAGATGAGACGCCGCATGATGCGGCGTCTCATCAGGGTCTGCGCTCTTTGCTTAAAGAATTTCTGTAAGAAATATTCTAGATATAGAAATAAATATACTAGACATCCCTAATTTTGAAAATAAATTGATCCAAATTAGAAGGATGGGAGAGTCCACTAGGCATAAATGGGTTAAGATTTACCTGCGGCCCCGTCATGCTAAACATGCAAGAGTGCTATCACTGCGAAAGCGCGAATGGCAGTTTAATGTTTTTAACTATATGAGTATTATAATAAATAATTAAAGGTAACGCCCAACTGGCATGGATCAAACACGCAATAGGTATTAACGGCCAGTATTGTTCTAGTACTATCAGTAGTATTGAAGTAATTAAACCTTCAACGCATATGTAAAATATGGCTCGTAAAAGTTACATAATCATGTATGTTACTATTAATCCAAAAACAAATTAATACGTTGTATCAAAGTAAATGTCGCCCGTTTCTTAAGAAATATAGATTTATAGAGCTATATCAGTGCTATATTTACTATTGAAGCAATTAAAACTTCAACTTGTACGAAAAATATGTCTGGTAATGTTTACATAATCATGTATGCTACTAGTGATCCTGTGACAGGTTAATGCGTTGTATGACAGTTAACTTTGTGCGTATCGTAAAATATTATATAATATAATACAAATACAAAGCTATAATAGTATAATATACAATAATAAATTGAGCGCTTTTAAAATCAGAGCGTTTTGTGTAGGGTATGCGTTTCTAATCGTATTAATGTAAAGACAACTAAGTAGATAATTAACTTACTAACTAAAGTAAAGTATTGTAGACAGAAGCATGTCATCACTTTTATGAATCAAGAACCTTTAGTTTCGTTTAGCTGAAACCTATTTGTTTTAGCTCGATTGCATCAAAAGCCGAAAGCCGTTTTTTGGGGCAAGAACTAGTACTTGGTGTCTGTGGGGGGGGGGGGGGCGGATCTGAAGAACGCTCCCACAGTTGGTATCGAAACGCGAACTCCAGGTAGTTCGGCGGACACCATATCCACTACGCCACGGCGAACCTTTAACATTGCGAGTGTCTGTACTAGACAAACAGGCCATTTAATACGTTGCCATAACGCGTGATCATTTATAATAAATAAATTCTGATGATTAAGATCAATTAGGATAAATTAATTAATCGAAGTGGGTTCCAGATTTTTAGCTGAGAATCGATTTCCATACGTGTACACCACACTAGACTCAAGTTATAAGTAACATCTTACTAAAGCCCAAGTCTCATTATTGCCGGTAGAGCCCCGGTCGAAATTGTTTTGACGCGGTCACACTATTTCCCATAGACATGCCGGTTTAAGCCGGTCAACAACCCGGCAGAGTTCCGGCCAACCCCAGACTAGCTACAGTTTATCCCGGTGAAGCCCCGGTAGAGCCCCGGTTGCAGCCGGTAATGCCCAGGTGGAGCCCCGGTGAAAGCCGGCAGAGCCCCGGTATACCGTAACTCCGCCGGCACTCATCGGGGCTATACCGGCATCAGACCCCGGCAGAGCTACGGCAACGCCCCGGTTTAATTTAAAATTGCATTTCTCGCGTAATTGTATCGTGCGTTTGCGATGTTGATATTGTATATATGCGGAGGTCGAAATGCAAAATGTCGATATTAACTTCTCACATCGTTTATTTGCGCTCTAGCATCGTGTGCTCGCAATCTTAAACCACAGTCCCGCAGCGTCACTTCGATTATTGGCTTCTGTGATTGAAAAAAAAATCAACTACGCACAAATTTAATAAAGTTAAGTTATACAATTTATTTTTTGGGTTGAATTCTACTGTTAAACTAAATAACGCTTTATCAAAAAGTGTCGAAGTGTTTCTGAACTCCGAACGTGCGGTTGACAATACAATGCGCCGTTGGAAAATGAATAATTTCATACAGAAATGTTTTACAAAAAAATTGCGGTAGAAATAAATTGCAATTTATCGTTTGAATATAAATTCGTCCGTAAAATAAACTTGTCATATCATACACTTTAAATGTTGTGCGACGCACGTTTACATTCAAATGAATTCTGACTTTCAAGTAAAATCAAGGAAAACGTAATACAAAGCAAACCAATTGGCGGCTAGTATAACGATTGCAGTCAGGTTTACCGCGGCTCGGTCAATACACTCAGACTAAAACAATTGTGCTAATTTTACAATATACACTGGTATTACTAAGAATAAATGAATGGCAATGTAAAGCATCACTTAGCTTAAGACAAAAACTGAACCTGAAAATGCCTTTATACTAAAATATGTTTGAACTTCTAAAATGGACTGCATGTACATTTAAATCATGTATCTTATTAAAACTACGGAATACCGTTACCACATTGTCGCATTCTGGATTTTAATGTGTAACCACGATGGCCCTAACGGTATTTTGTATAAAACCGCATAGTATATCGTATCCTTTCGAGAGAAAGCACACGGAACAAAACTGTCTTTGGTGCATATTTGCTTTAAATACTGAAGTATGACGTACATTAAACGTGTCAGCGAGACACTTAAAATACAAATACAATACATTCAAGTAGCGCATCCTTATGCAGATATCTAGCTAATTGCAGTTTTATTGATACATTTTACATTGTTTAACAATTTTATAAGTTTATAGTCAAGTTTTCGTTGTTTAATACACGCCGTTTGCAAATGTGTTCGGCATTGTTCAAGCAATTGAATAATTATGGTAATTTATCATATATTACTGTTTAAATTATATCGTTTGATTATCTGTTTGGTATCTAGTATAGGTAAGGGTTAATCGACACTGAGAAATAATTGATTTTGTTGAGAAACTAAAAGGAAATACATTTATAATTAATGATATTTGTGTTTATCTGATTTTATTTATATAAAATTACCACCAGGTAGCGTGTCGTTTCTTGAAATTTTTATTAATGAATTCATTAATTTTATTACGTTATCCATCTAGGAAAAGTCAGTTAACAAGTACTGAACGTCATGAGGCGGTAATAAAAATAAATCATCTAGAAAATTTACAAATGAAATCGCATATTTTTTTTGGAAAACATTCAATCCAATGATATAATGCGGTCATTTTACTAAAATAACAATGTAAATTTTACACTGTTGGATTTCAATAACATTTTGTTAGCAATTAATGTGTCATTCATGGAAACTTTTATACTCACTTTATTACCTGACTTATATAGAAAACGTATGAGGAGACGTCAGTTAACTAGTACGTAATGAGGCGGTCAAATACTAATTGACCAGAAAATTAACAAAGCGTCGTAAACATACCAATTCCCTATGTTGCAAGTAAATTATGTGCATGTTATTTTATTTTATTTTAGACGAATATATTGAAAAAAATAGTTGTTTAAGTGACACAATATTAACTGAAATATCGGTTTATAACAAAAACATTCAATTTATGTGAAAACTGTATTTGTAATATTTATATTAACATACTAATGCTATCGAAATTTCATAGAGAACCCCTGGTCATCATGACACGTTATGATACATAGTAATTAATAATTAATAAACATGTATTTCCTCTTATTGAAAATAACAACTCTTGTACAAACGACAACAAGGGCCATATACAATGTAGCACAGCAAATAAAGTTGCACCAAACGTTGTTACGAGAACAAGCGTGAATTTATGTAAAAATGTGATTAATGTCGGTGATATTACATGTGTTATTTATAACGAATTGTTTATTCGTGCATTCTGATTAATGTTTTCTTGTCTTGTGTTGCCTTTATGCTGATTTCCTTTCATATGGCGTACATCCAATAATACACAGACTGTGATGTGACTTGCGAAGTGCAATGTGCCATGTACATTTGTGTCCTGCTGATTTCAGCATATTGTTTCTGAAGACAAGTGATTTCATCTAAGACCTCTAGATGCAAACCACATTGTACACGCATACTAGTTGCATCAAATCGTCACATCTGTATACATATAGGATCTGGCACGGGTTGCCATACCATACCACATTTAATTAAACGAGTTCAGGAATTTTGTTAGTAAGCGAGCCTTTGGCGAGCTTAATAACGAATTTCCTGGACGAGTTTAATAAAATATGATATGATATGACAACGAGTGTCAGATCTTTTTTATCACATGCTTTTAAATGAGCAAATTAAATAAATATTTACGCAAACATAATGCTAAATCCCGAATGTTGTTTACATTTCGTGACGTCATTTGACGTTGCAACGTCATTTCAGCAAAATAACAAAATGCGATTGGTCAATAAACGAAAACTAAGCAAATGAAAACGCTTAAAATGTTGTATTACACATGTGTAATATAAAAAAATATGTTATGGTTGTATTACATTGGAAACAGGGTATAGTTTGTGATCGAATATTTTCATTTTCTCAACCCGCGGGAAAGTAGGAATCTTATTATTGTGATTTTCTCTGATAAATTTGCGTTCAGTTTTGTACGCATTTGTACATACACAGAAATATTTTTCTATTTAGATATTCTTCCAAACGTTTTCACACCTGAAAAATACAGTATTTTGTTCATCTGCAAGTGTGTGAAACCTAGGCTCTGTGATGAACATCGTCCAACAAGTCCTTATGAAGGAGGCACCCAGATCAGGTCAAGTAATATCAGGGCTGTAAGGACAGTTATTTTATTCAGAAATAGAAAATATTCACTATTACTATAAGCATTTTGATGTTTCACATCTTCGCGACATTCAGTTGTTAATATGTAGACAGAAAAACATAGATTACAAAACCATGTTAAAAAGTCATGAATTTCATTTTGTGTTGTCTCAAATTTATGACAGTCTGATGAAATATCTTACATATCATTAGAAAACCACATCTTCCGTTAAGGAAACTCGATGTTTCGCGCCGTCGATCTCTTGATTATAATCGCGTAACGCATGATCTATTCTATATCGCGAAACCAATATCGAGAACTCGCATCTTAATTTTGCGTTATTGTATCGTGCTTCTGCTATCTTGATATTGTATATATGCGGAGGACGAAATGCGAAATGGCGATGTCAACTTCTCACATCGTTGATTTTCGCTCTAGCATCGTGTGCTCGCAATCTTAAACCACAGTCCCACAGCGTCCCTTCCAACCTTATAACTTTAAGGGAAAGAAAATATAAACAGACAATTGATTATGATCAACCTATTTGCCGCGCATTAAATATCATCTTGATTCTTGCGAAAAATAGCATGCTTTGTTACATTAACAATATTATCCCTTCCTTTGGTCATTTTTACAAACACGTGTTCTTTGAAAATCTATCCTTTATGTTATGTGTACCTACACACGAAACTAATTCGGATGTACCCTATTGTATCGATAGCAGAAACAGTGTAATCCACATTTATACATTTCCACGTATACTCATTATATCTTATGGCGAAACTATAGAAATTATAAATATATGCCGGTATCCTAACTATAGAAACTGATTTACAGTCTCTGAATCGTGTTTTTTTCTCGTGATATGTAAAAAAATTAACAAAATTACTCCCTAAATGTAGCGTCGAATCTGTTCATAATATGCATTTACTTCCGGAATTTGGCTTGATATTGGGAAAAGCGAAGAACCTTGGGCTACCAACCAGGCTGATGTCCTTTAAAAATCGCATAAAATGTAAACAATCATTATCCGATGCGAATACGAAAAAAATTGTGAAGATTATAATATCGCAATCTGGCATCGTGTTCTTGAATATACGATCTTTGAATCATACGAGGGAACGACATTACGAGTAAGATTTCGCATCGTGATCGCGTGTTGTGTTCTTTTATCGTGATCTTTTGCTCATGTTTTCGCTATGCTATTTTTATATTTATTATTGAAGCAATCAAAACTTCAACACATACGAAAAATGTGTCTCGTGTTTATTATCCGGAGGTCGCCAAGGCGAACAAATGAGTACCCCTAACGGAACACCGTACATTTTGTTCTGTCCCGTAAGACGACTTTTTGTTCTGAGAAAACTGGGCATAATGCATTAGCTTAAAGTGTCGTCCCAGATTAGCCTGTGCAGTTTTCTCAGAAGACGACTCATATTGTAAAACGTAAAGAATACATAAATGAAATGGTTTCTGTTTTAACACCGACACAGATCGTGCATAATTAAGGCCATGCGCTTAAAATAGAGTGAATGCGAGCAATAAATAATGCAGACTATGTTTGCACAATAAAACAGTCCAAAAAGTGTCAACCTTGATGTATAACGTCTGTATCCAGATATGTTTTTAGGAAATACACTTCATATAGTTACACATACACATATTTACTAGGTTAACTGTATAATGCACAACATGTACACTTTGCTAAAGTTACTACCACGGACTATTTAGTCTCGTACTTTTGACAAGGAAATAATTAGTAATAGAAATTTCGTATTGTGATAGGGAACTTTCCCACCCTCCCATTTATGTACCTTTGAACATATTTTACTGACTTGATCTTTAATGTTGGTTGTTTAATAAAGATAACTCCAATGAGCATACCGGTAATTAGACAACACAAATTAGAAATTGAAGTTTTGTTATTGGTAATGGACATTTTTGATGTCAGTGCGTATATGTGCGACACAAAATATTGACAAGTGTCAGTACACTCTTAAAATGTAGGTTTCTAAAAGGACAGATATGCAAGATGCTTAGCACCAGTTTATTTGTTACGCCATCTCAACAAAATTTGATTTTTAGTGCATGCAGTGCATGTAACATATTGTACATGTTGTAAGCGACTTTTTGTTAATAGTATTTGTACGCATTCTTTAAACATGTCAGCCTCGGGCTAAACAAACAGTGAAACAACTTTGGAAAAAGGCTGATGACAAACAACTGGTGCTATTGGACTATCGCACCATTCCACTAACCGATATAAACTTATCGCCTGCACAGTTACTAGTGGGCAGGCGACCTAGAAATATCCTCCTAGCACACAACGAACAATAAAAACCAAATCCTACAAATCCAAAGGTTGTGAAAATTCACTTTGACGTGCAAAAACAAATGCAGAAATGCTTCTGTGACCACAAAAAGGGTGTTACAGACTTGAAACCGTTACCTAATGGGGCCAACATCCGAATGACAGATGGGACGAATCACTGGAAGCCAGGAGTTGTCGTTTCGAAACATGATAAACCACGTTCTTATGTAGTACGCTGTGGTGAACAAATGTATAGGTGGAATCGTGTGCATATTCGACCAGCAACCGAACAAGCGAATGCTGAACACATCTTTCCGAAGAACACATTGTAGAAACTGCCGTTCCAGAAACAACCAACCATGAAGACTTGTTATCGCCAACATTTGACAAGCCAGTTTCTCCTAATATTGACAATAACACAGTAGACAAACACAATGTTGCCAACATTAAACGATCTGGCAGAACTGTGAAGAAACATTAAAAACTTTACTATTAAACAATTTCAATATTGTGCAATTTTAGTTTAGTTTTTAGCTCTACTGGCCGAAGGCCTGAATAGCTTATGTCATAGCGTGGTTTCCGTCGTCCGTCCGTCCGTCCGTCCGTCCGTACGTGCGTGCGTGCGTGAGTGCGAGCGTGCGTTAGACTTTTTCTTGTTTACGCGATAAAGTCAACAGTTCTCATCCGATTTTTTCAAACTTGTTCAGTGTCTTTATATTAATGAGGACTCAAACCCTGTTGAAAATGGGTTACATCAGAGTAAAAAGTCCAGAATTATCTCCTCTTGAATTTGAGAAAATTGTGAAATAAGGCTTGTTTACGCAATAAAGTCCACAGTTTCCTCCAATCATTCCCCAACTTGCACAGTGTCTTTATCTGAATGATGAGTCAAACCCTATTGAAAATGAGCAATATCGGAGTTATAAGTCCAGAATTATCTCCCCTTGAATTTGAGAAAAAAAAGAAAATCTTTAACATTTTGCCATAACTTTTGCAATATTGAAGATAGCAACTTCATATTTTGCATGCATGTGTATCCCATGGAGTTGCACATTTTGGGTGGTGAAAGGTCAAGGTCATCCTTTAAGGTCAAAGGTAAAAAAAATCAAAGCGGCACAAAAGAGGACATAGTGTTTCCGACAACACATTTCTTGTTTGTTTACATATAAAGTTCTATCCTTTTGAAACTTCAACGGATGTTTAATATCACCAAGGGCCAGAACCCCATTGAGAGTGAAGAAAATTTGTCCAACTTATTGTTGAAAAGGAGCCATTTGAAGTTTAATTTTTACGTTTCTTCTTGTTTATGCGATAAATTTCCCATTTTGGGTCTGTTTATTTAAAACTTACTCAGATTGTTCATACCATCAAAGGCTTGAGCCATAATGATTCCAGCCAGTAGAGCGATTCAGGCCCTCATGGGCCTCTTGTGTTACCAACCAGTATTACACCACATAGTGTTAAGGGGCACAATAATCCCCATTGTGGTGCTATTAATGAACAAGTAGTTTAGTTTTGTTTCAGACTAATATTACACCACATAGTGTTAAGGGGCACAATAATCCCCATTGTGGTGCTTATGAACAAGTAGTTCATTTTTTATTACATTACATGTTTTTATTACATTACATGCTTTTATTACATTACATGTTTTTATTACATTACATGTTTTAGTTTATAGAAAGAGGGATGTAACCTATTGTAAAAATTGTAAGCGACTTTTTGTTAATAGTATTTGTACGCTACATAAGCGGCATTCATTAAACATGTCAGCCTCCATATTGGTTATTATTTTTACAGTGCATTTATAAATTGAGGGTAAAATTGTATTTCTCCGGTCCTGGTGAAATCGGCCGGACACAAATGTACATGGCACATTGCCTTAGCAAGTCACATCACAATCAGTGTACAAGATAAGTATTGATGCAAAGCATCAAAGGGCGTCGGGAATTTCAGTGTAAAAGGCACTCAATGAAGTTACATGGAACGATTTTTTTCTACTGTAAATATTAATATATTGGCCGATTGTTTTAAACAAAATAGAAAAAGATACTGGTATAACCATTATCTATGATTTTGTGTTATAACCTCCAAATAACCATTATCTATGATGTTGTGTTATAACCCCCAAATAACCATTATCTATGATTGTGTGTTGTAGCCCCCAGATTTTTCATAGTTCATTTTATTTACATTGGTTTCCTTTTTTACTGGCATCCGTGTGCAGTTTTCATTAATGGAACAAGACTGTGTAGGTTTTAAAAAATCTGCGTCATCTTGTAAGCGTAATTTCATATTTTTCTCAACCTCAAGGGGAGATGATTCTGAACTTATTCTTACGTTGCTCATTTACGATAGGGGTTGAGTACTCATTGATATGAAAACACTGTAAAAGTTTTACTGTGTTTACGAACCCCCCCCCCCCCCCTCTCACACATATATTTCATGGGCATAATAAATAAAAAAATGGTTACAATAAAACAGCATATTTATTTAAACTAAAAGGTCTACATCAAAACAAAAAGTTAACATAGAACACAAATAAAATAATTTGATTCTACTGGGGCTCGAACCTTGGGCCTCTCACATGTGAAGCACGCGTGTAACCACTACACTACGGAACCGCTTGAAACTAATTAAGATATAAATAAGTGACTGTAGTGTAATGGTTATCAATTAAGCAATAAACCGTGTAATCGCTGTCGTCTTGTAAAATTGAAGAAATTACGCGTTAACCAAAACTCGAACAGCAAAAGTCTGCGCTATTGTTATAAAAACCACAAATAAATATATTTTGATTATGTTTTGTTTCAATACAAAATCAGAAAGTTTCACCGGTTCGCGTATTTGCCCAGTTTATTGTGATCTTTTATTATTTCCCAGTCCCTGTGATCAGTTATTAATTAAAAGAATTAGCTTTGCATTATTGGCAAAAAATGTTGTAGTAAATGTAATAGGCACAAATGCAGTACTTATTTACACTAATTTACACACAAAAAATCTCCACTATGCAAGATATTCTGACAACAAAATTATAAACATTGATCCGTAAAATAACTTCTCCCATAAGCGAAAATCGGCATAAAGGCAACACAAGAAATCATTCATCAGAATGCACGAATAAACAATGCGTTATACAGTACACATATAAAATCACCGACATTAATCACATTTTTTAAATAAATTCACGTTTGTTCTCGTTACAACTTTTGGCGCTACTTGATTTGCTGTGCTACATTGTATATGACCCTTGTTGGCGCCTGTACAAGAGTTGTATATAGAGTTGTTATATTCAGGTATACATTATCATATTTAGTCATGGATATTCACTAGATGATCATGTATCTTCTCGTATAGATTCGCTATATTCGAGTATATACTTTGCGTTCAATCACATACATTATCGTGTTTTCTCATGTATATTCTGTATTTTATCGTTTATGTGCAAATGTGCAGTATATTATCGTTTATACTCTCATGTTTATTATCTAACGACGTAAACATTCCATATACAATGTATTCCCATTTATTAATATGTGTATACTACTTTTTTATTCGGTATAATTTAATAAGATATTGGATATATGCGTAAAGTTGTTTATATAAACGGACAATTTATTCTGGTTCTGACATTAACCACAGCTTGATTTTCTGTGTTACATCTAATACAATATAGCGCCTTTGTTGACGCTATTTTTTAATTCATTATATTTTCGTATATATTCTAATGTATATTAAGTATATTCTAGTGTATATTTTCGTGTAAATTCTTATGTGTATTGTCATTATATTCTCATGCATATTCAGTTAAAATCGGACCTGGGTTTTCTATATCATAATTAATATTATGTAAATGCTTGTATTTTGTGAGGTTAATTTATCACGTTTTGTAACATACGTTGCCATATTCAGACGACTACACACCTGCCATATCGGCTCGTCCAGTATTAGTATAGTAGCAGAGTACAAACAAAAATATAGTGCAGTATTGTAAAAAGCGCCGTTAAATATCTTCATATCATACGTTTTGTATACTTCTTTGTTTAGCTTTTAACATAATTCAAGTACTCCTCGAGAAGCACGTCCTTAGAGAATATTTAAAAAAATATTTTTGGCGTATGGAATATGGAATTTTATTTCAAACAAGATTTCTGCAAATCTGCAATAGGTCTTGCTTCAATATCACGTACATTGTATATATTTTTCGTGAAAGATAAATCGCAGGTGACTCGGAAATTTGGATATATTGGACGCGCGTCTAATACATTTATAATATTGGACGGTCACGTTGTGATTACGAGAACAGGTGACTGGCTGATATAAATAGAATAAGATTAATAATAAAACGTATTATTTTTCACTGTATATTCTCGTTAATTATGCTCCCCCCCAAATTTTTTTTTTTTTTGGGGGGGGGAGCATGTAGTCGCCGCTTCGTCCGTCCCTCCGTCCGTCCGTCCGTGCATAATATCTGTCCGGGCTATTTCTCAGCAACTGATGACCGGAATTCAATGAAACTTTATGGGAAGCTTCACTACCAAGAGGAAATTTGCATAATATCAGCGGGTTCTTGTCGGATGATTTTTCACAGAGTTATGGCCCTTTGAAATTTTCCATTAACTGTACATATAGTGCAATTCTTGTCCGGGCTATTTCTCAGCAACAAATGACCGAAATTCAATGAAGCTTTATGGGAAGCTTCACTACCAAGAGAAGATGTGCATGTTATCAGCCGGTTCTGGTCGGATGATTTTTCACAGAGTTATGGCCCTTTGAAATTTTCCATTAACTGTTCATATAGTGCAATTCTTGTCCGGGCTATTACTCAGCAACTAATGACCGGGATTCAATGAAACTTTATGGGAAGCTTCACTATCAAGAGGAGATGTGCATAATATCAGCGGGTTCTGGTCGGATGATTTTTCACAGAGTAATGGCCCTTTGAAATTTTCTATAAAAAAAAATTTCCCCCAACTACTGTGCCCTCAAGATGTTTCCTTTTATCTTAATATAGAGTGCAATATTGTGACAAAAAACAACCTTTGGGGAGCATCACCCGTCTCCGACGGTTTTCTTGAATTCTGTATATTCTCCTATTCTACATTCTCATAAGGCCACTATGGTCCCTTTGCCAATTGCGCTTCACACTCACTTGCATCTTCGTTATACATGAATAACACACTTTTTAGCAAAGTATTCACGTATTTTAGGCACTTTTTGGATTTAACATTCACTAATCAAACATATCGCAAAATATATATCTGTCGTGTGCATGACGAGCGTTTATTTGATACAACTATTTTACAGTTTCCTGCAATTATATTTAGATATTTCTCTCAAACATTATTCTGTTTCGCAATGCCATTTCCAGACGTATTTACCCCGTGACAACACTAGGTTAAATAGCATGTTTTGCAATAAAAAAAATCCACCACAATACAAACCTTTTGTTGACTGTGTTGGCATTTCTTGAACATGCGTATTCAATCGACGATTATAAATATATTTCGTATGTTTGCTGCTAGCGAAATAACAGAAAATAAATGTTTATTAATTATAAATTACTATGTATCATGACGTGTTATGACAACCAGATGTTCTGTATGAAATTGCGACAACATTAGTCTGTTTATAGAAATATTAGAAACTTTTTTCACATAAATTGAATGTAGTCGTATTCAACCGATATTTCAGTTAATATTGTGTCACTTTAAGAATTATTTTTTCAATATATTCGTCTTATAAAATAATAACAAAAACATGCAAATATTTTATATACAACATTGAGAATTGGTATATTTACGATGCTTTGTAAATTCTCTGGCCAATTAGTATTTAACCGCCTAATTACGTGAGTAGGAAGCTGACGTCTCCTCATGCCTTTTCTTCATAAGTCAGGTTATAAAATCATTATAAAAGTTTCCGGGAATGTCACATTAATTGCTGAAAAAATGTTATTGAAATGCAAACAGGTCAAATTAACATTGTAATACGACTTAATTGACCGTATTATATCATTGGTTTGAATGTTTTCCAAATAAATATGCGAAGTACTTTGTAAATTTTCTAGATAATTTGTTTTTATGACCGTCTAATGACGTTTGGTACTTAATAACTGACTTTTTGTAGATGAATAACGTAATAAAATTAATGAATTCACTAATAAACATTTCTGGAAACGACACGCTACCAAGTGGTAATTTTATTTAAACAAAATCAGATAAACACATACATCATTAATTATAAAATTAATTCCTTTCAGTTTCTCAACAAAATCAATAAATTCTCAGTGTCTATTTACCATAACCTATTCTAGATACCACACAAAGAATTAAACGATATAATTTAAACAGTAAGATATAAATAAATTACCATAGTTATTCAATTGCTTGAACATTTCAAAACCATTTGCAAACGGTGTGTATTAAACGACGGAAATCGGACTATAAACTTATTAAATTGTTAAACAATGTAAAATGTATCAATAAAACTGCAGTTAGCTAGATATCTGCATAAGGATGCGCTTCTTGAATGTATTGTATTTGTATTTTAAGTGTCTCGCTGACACGTTTAATGTACGTCATAGTTCAGTATTTAAAGCAAATATGCACCAAAGACAGTTTTATTTCGTATGCTTTCTCTCGAAAGGACACGATATAGTGTGCCGTTTTAATAAGAGACATGATTTATATGTAAATTGTACATGCATTCCATTTGAGAAGTCCAAAAACATTCTAGTATAAAGAAATTTTCAGGTTCAGTCTTTGTCTTAAGCTAAGTGATGCTTTTTGCCATTCATTTATTCTCAGTAATACCAGTGCTGTAACGTAAAATGCAGACGCCATCTACATGGGCTACAGCCAGAGTGTGTTGTAAAATTAGCACAATTGTTTTAGTCTGTGTGTTCATATTGACCGAGTCGCGGTCAGCCTGGCTGCAATCATTGTACTAGCCGCCAATCGTTTTGCTTTGTATTATGTTTTCCTTGATTTTTCTTTAAAGTCATAATTTATTTGAATTTAGACGTGCGTCGCACAAAATTTTAAGTGTATGATATGACTTGAAACAATTTTACTTTACGGGCGAATTTACATTCAAACGGTAAATTGCAATTTATTGCTACCGCATTTTTTTAAAACATTTTTGTATCAAATTGTTCGTTTTCCAACGGCGCATTGTATTGTCAACGGCACATTCGGAGTTCAGAAAACACTTCGACACTATTTGATGAAGCGTTATTTAGTTTAACAGTAGAATTCACCCAAAAAAGAAGTTGTGTAACTAAACTTTATTAAATTCGTGCGTAGTTGACTTTTTTTAATCAGAGAAGCCAATAATCGACGTTAAACGGAATAAAGTGTTTAAAGTAAGGAAAAATCCCATCTAGGGAATATATTTTTATAAACGTGATATAAGTAGGATTATGTTTATTTAATACAAAATAATTTACAACAGGCAACACACATAGACAAGCAATATTTAGAAATCGAACTTTATTTTGTAATCGTCGTTATCTTCTCATAGTATCAGTTTTCATTTGAACAATATCATTTAACTTCTAATGAGCTATTATGAAAACCGTTTGGTTGGTTTAATATTATAATATTCTCTCATAATAATAAAGTTTTGCATACATAAAATGAACTTTTTCACGGTATGGTTAATAGAAAAAATTGTTTCATATTTGCTTATTTTCGTTGCAGTTATGATATTTGTGAGGAAACAGTGATACTGAACATTTACCATGCTCTAAAATATCAATTATATGCATTTTGTACGATTAAAAAATCTGAAAATTATAAAGAGTTGCAACGCAAAACGATTGAATAATTTGGAGGATTCAATTGTTGTCGTTATATTTTGTGATACTACGAGGACCGCTTATTTAAAGTATAAAAATAAGGTGTTCCCATGGGTACGTACATATATATGAGGAATATATTTTGGCCCGGTGTTAGCTGTAGTCCCCACACACAGCAGTAAATGTTGGCATTGTGTGAATGTTATGTGTTAATATTATTCGTGAATGTAACATATAGCGTGGAAGTGATGTCTGTTGGAGCAGCAATTAGTGTTTGGACACGACGTAGATTGCATTATTATACAGACAGTTATGGTTATTAATAGCCGCACTATGGCCCAGTCAAAAAAATGTGTTAGTGGGTTTTTCACGTATCGAGCCAAATTCCTGTAATGAAATGCGCTTTTAACAGTCCGGCGATTGCACTAACTGGTCTTGCCTTGTTTAAAAATGCTTGTATTGTTTACACACATACTTGTCATACTTTTTGTATGTGTTCACATTTTAAGAGTTGACTATTGAAAAACTATTGAGAGACGATTACAGGATAATATAATGTCTAAGTATATAAAATGCAAATCTCAATGAGATTACCAGGTTCATACGCGTTAAGAAGCTGACAATGATGGCTTAAACCTATTTATTTTAGCACGTGTGCATCGAAAGCCTCGTGATTATAGAAACGCTATCGAGTCCGTTTCCTGGGTCGATGTAACCATTACTTGGTGTCTTTGGGAAAAATCTAGAGAAAGCGGTCCGATTGTGGATCGAACTCGTGTCCTCCCGATTGTAAGGCGGAAACCATATCCATTACGCCATGGCGAACTAAGGCTGGCAAAGTTGTTTACAGAGATGATTCATGTCAATATATGTTGTGCATAATAAAGTTTATATCTAAAGGTATGAGATGGCATCTCTTTTCTACTGTACCGAAGATTCTATAATTGACTCTTTTATGATAACAATGTGCTGAAATCAACCGGACATGGCATAAGCAAGTCATGTCAGTATATGTCAAATATTGGATTTATGTCATAGTAAACGAAATCAACTATGAGGATAAAGACAACATTGAAGTAAAATTGAATAAGATTTCACATAAAAACCAACAGTTATAAATAACACATATAATTTGCATGGGCTTAAATCACAAAATCGTATTTACAATAATAACACAGTTTGTTCTCGTTATTAAAACAGGAACACACGGTTGAGTTGGGCCGGACGTCTATAGTAGACCAGCTGCCGACATAACATGATGCGCCAAAGGTCGATAATAGACGCCCGGCCCAGCTCTGCTGTGTGTTATCGTTTATATTACATATCCTCCTATTTTGCTCCTTCCCTTACATTTGTTACCGAACCAGATTGCCGTACCTTTTGTTCATTTAATGGATTGCGCAATATATGACGTTTCTCGTGTGACTATTTTACAATAACTATTTGTTAAAGCATCTTACGAATCCGAAACATATTTCGGATTGTGTGTTTGTCATGCATAATTGGAAATATCAAAAGGAATAAAATGTATCGCTTCTGCCGGTCAATCGATTTCGTAAATCGTTGATCAGAATATCAGATATGCAGCCTTGTGAACAGACAGTGCCATACTAAAACATGCAAATGTTTACAGACCAGAGTAATAGTAGATGACATAACAGTCTGACTTGTACAAAACAAATACATTTATAAAAATGATTGACATGTGGTATTTCACAAGAGTGTAATTCAACACATACGGGTTGTAATAATTCCTAGATGATACACAATATGTAGTAAATATTCATTTACAAGTTTGCTATTTTTGTTTAAATGTCACGAATCCATTTTTACATTGAAAAGTAAAATGAAATTGATCGATTATAATAGAAACTATCTTATTAAAGTTTTTGATTGATGTTGTTTATCAAATATGTTATCATTTTATTCATTTAAAGCGGGTATATACGATCTTGTCAAATATTTAGTAATAAATATAAAATGTGTAAAAAACTTATTATACATATATTTCAATATAAACTAAAATAAAAGTTAAGAAGAACATGTGTCGAAAAATGCTAAATAAGCCAGATAGTTAATTCTGAAATCGAAAAAGGCTGTACAGCCGAATTCGCCAGCATATATATCATGCATGTACGATGTGAATCTAAATTTAGTTTAACGGTTCATTTGAAATTTCTGCAACGATATCGATTCATACGACACATGAACACTTACAAAAAAGACGAATGCGTCGGTTATTGTAGGAAAATAATTACGAATTATCTTCGTCACAATCGGCTCGGGGCGCTAATTTGTACTTGCTGTATTTTATGAAATTCGTCTTAAATGTATCATTTTACTTGCATAGTGTGTGTTATTATAACATATTTGTATCAATATTTTACAATTCAGCACATATAAAAATCGTATATACCCGCTTTAAAAGAGATATGAGATTGATTTAGATGAAAAGTTTCATCTTTTGTCTCAATATGTGAAGTATAAAAACAATGCGAACTATTTTGTTAGAGTTCATGTTAATGCAGGTTTTCAAAGGTGTATTCTTTTCTGAATAAATTAATTATTGAATTTTAGTTGCATTAAGCAGTTAAAAAGTGTGAAATTAGTTCGCGTCGTTTCGGGAATTTCATGAAATGACTGAAGGCATTCCTGAAGAAATCAGGCATTTCGTGAAGTCCCTAAATGAAACAGTCATTTCACGAAAATTCTGAATCTTTAAGGAATTTCGTGCAAAGTCTAGTTTCACAGATTTACTGTTGCATATACACTGTAAATGGTCGCACATATTCTCTTGCATATTCATTTTTTACTCTAGCAGATTCTGTATTATATCATTTATTTGGTGAATGATCGTATATAATGTCGAATTATTCGGTATATTTTCGTAGTAGGCTAATAGCGGCTGCCAAGTGCGCTATGATTGCACTTGCATCGTACGTACAGGAATATACACGCCTTAAAAACCACCAATAAACGTCCATTTGGCATATTTGGGATTTAATGATGATTGATTCTACATTTCGCAGTATCATGCGTGAGTTTATATAGCGTTGTCGCTTATACAAGGAATCATGTTTTGTTTTATCGCAGCAAATCCACTTTGTGACAGCATCACGCTCAAAAACAAACTTCAAAGTAAAATGTCCGACCACATTTATACTTTATGTTTAAAAAGTGTAAGCGCATACTTCAAAATGCGTCTGCAGTCGACGATTATTAATTGTGTCGTTTAAGTTTCGTCAAAAAACGTTGGTTCGACGCTAGCGACAACAACAGGAAATATTTTCATTATACATCAGACTTTGTCTCATTAAAGGGGCCTTTTCACAGATTTTGGCATGTTTGACGTTTGATTTTGAATGATTTATATTGATAAATGTAAACATCGGATCTAAAAAGTTCCAGTAAAAAATCAAGAATACATTTTTTAAAAGAAAAAAAATAACCCTAAGCAGGGCTCGAACCACTGAACTCTGGAGTCCTGGAGTAAAATGAAACCACTTAGACCACTCGACCATCCTTCCTCATACAATGAAGGACGTATTTTATACTTTGTATAAGCAGTCCTCGTAGTTTCACAAAATATAAAACGACAACAACAGAACGCTCAAAATTATTCAATCGTTTCGCGCTGCAACTCTCTAAAATTTTCAGGTTTTTAAATCGTCAAAAGATGCATATAATGGATATTTTAGAGCTTGGTAAATGTTCAGTATTACCGTTTCCAATCCTTACAAATATCATAACTAAATCGAAAATTTGCAAATCTGAAACAACTTTTTTAAATTTGTCAATTTACCAAATCGTGAAAAGGCCCCTTTAAAAAGATGTGGTCTATTAAATTTCGAGCATTTATCAGAAATATATTGCTGTTACTTAAAATGAATACATTTGCGATAAACCGGTATGTAAGTTAACATTCTGGCACTAAAATGAGTACTTGTTAAATATAATCGTCTGTTAAAATAAAGAATTACTGTGAAAATCAACCACATGTGCAATAGTCTATATCATCCTTTAACATAATTTAAATGGTTGCATATAATAGATGACAATATTGCGTGTAAGTGTTCAAAATAAATGTGGCTTCTAACAGATTGCCCATGTGTAACAAGGACAAGTTTATTTTACGTTGTATATACCTCTGTATTGGTATAGGAACTGCATTGAAGACAGTTTTATTGTGTGTGCTCTCCTTTGACAGTAAACGTCCTAGTGTACCATTTTAACTAGAATGTTTACCATTTACCGTAAATACTCTAAATTACACAATTACTAAAAATCAATAATGTTTTTCGTGTACGAAAATTTAGATACTCAACATCTTTCTCAAAATACATTGTACGGTTATGTAAAAAAGTAATACCGAATGCGTTGGATGTTCCTATATTCCTATCCGTAGCGTCACCAATGAATATAGCGTGCGCTTGTAAATGCCATGCCGTTTATTATTATTTACTTTAAGTAACATTACTACTCAAAATCAACGAAAATTGCGTACAATATTTCGTAAAATAAAGCAAAACAATTAAAAATAATTGTTCCTTAAAGCAATTGCCGAAATTTCAACGCCATATGTGGTCTGGTAAAATAGATGTTTGTAGATACAAAATGCTCGTTTTTATTAATGTTTTGCATATTTAATTCCATTTTAATTTCCCGCTACGATATCTATTCATACGACACATGAACGCTTACATGGTACCATTTTAGTGTTCGTGTGTCGTATGAATAGATGTATTCGCGGGAAATTAAAATGGAATTAATTGTGTCACAAATAAATAAAAACGAGCATTTTATATCGACAAAATTCTATATAATCATACCACATCTAGCGTTCAAATTGTGGCTATTTCTATAAGGAACAATGATTGTTTAGATGTATACTTTATTTTAGGAAATACTTTACGAAATGTTCGTTGATTTTGAGCGTTAAAGAGACTTTAAGGATCGTTTTGCAATAATTTCATCGTTTTTGATATACTTTTACCGAAATATATTCTATATTTTCAAAGGATAATTTTAACAGATTACAGAGTTCTTTAATAGGAATTCGATATTATGTCGTAAGAATGTTTGATTTGCACGCAAACAAACTTTGGGAATTGTGATTTCGTTGTCTTTAACTCATTAAAATATCGCGCAATCAAATGTGTGCCAATATGTAATTCTTAAGCAAGTACAAACAGTCGTAGATAACTGGTAAATTTGTAAATTAGTAAATTGACACAAATGAACAAATCAACAATAAAAATAGCACGTTCAACATCAAACAGTTTGTCCTGAAATGTTACACACCACAAACTGCACACTTATTTAGAAGAATTTGTTGTTTGATTACCTTGGGGCATTTACTTATTATCAGGAGAAGCAAATGTTATGGTCTAGTGTCTTTTCGAATTCATCTGACAGGTTTTATGACCGTAATCAGCTGTTAACATGTGTGCTGTGTCAACGGATTTAGTTCAAATAGGTTGATTTCTCATAAAATCATTAATTATAGGCAAATATAGTGTTGCCCCAAGCATCTGGGGCACAACTAAATATCTATTTTGTTTTTGAAGACGGAGTCCGAAAACTTAGAGTCTTTGAAGTACATGAACAATTCATATATACTATAACAAAATATGATCTTTTGTTAAGGTTTATTTTAGTTTGACGTTTAATTATATTTTAATTATATTTTTAATTTTGTTGCGGTCTTTATGGTTTGAAGACGTTTTGACAGTTAGTTACATACCGCCTGTGGTGTCAAAATCGCCCAATTGTTATGGTCATGATGATGTCAATAGCTTATATGACCCGGATATTATCTATTCAATTTCTCGGAAAACAATTTGATTTATATTTATTCCAACGCATAACATTGACACTGATTGTCGTGTTTTTAATATATTTTTTGTTATTTTAAAGATTTATTGGAAATAAAAAACAATCCTCATTGTTAAATGTCAAATGAAAGGAGTAGTATATTTAATTGCGTGATCGACTTATACATGCTGATGTATAGTTGTGCAGAGACATTTCAGTCATCAATGGGAGTTCATTTTTTTTAATTATCTCCTGTATTGAAATGTGTCATGAACCGGAATATTTTGCATTTTAAGTAAGCGGAGATGGCACGCATCCTTGGTTGACATTGACATTGACATTACACATATGCGGTAATCAATTATACAGTTCCGATTACTAAGTTATCCAAATAGTCATTTATTTTAAATTGACATACATAATGTAAGCAGGATAATTTGAAAATGACAATTATACATAGATAGCTATATTATACCTGTCTATCCATTACTGTATTACTCATTATGGTCGCACTATTTTGTAAGTTATCAACGAGGTCATTTATCTATGCCAAGCTAAATGGATCAATTATTTGAAATATCAGTTATCTTTGGCTTTGTTTAGTGTGATTTGTGTGAGTGTAGGAATAAGACAATCACAAAAAATGGTTCAAACAATTAATCATTTTTAAAAGTGATGCGTCACAGTTTTATACATGTATAATTAAATGTTTTAAGGTTCATTGACACTGAAAAGATCAGGAAGTGTTTTGACCTCTGTACTCCCGCTAACCAGTAAAAAACATTTATCAATCAATTACAAGATCATCGAGAAATCCCATTGCACCATAAACAATACCACCATACACCATATCACTCTAAATTAAATCAAACTAGACTAGAAAAAGCACGACTTATCCAACATTGATTGAACATTAATGCAACATTAATCCTACCATTTACCAAACCATTAATCGTTCAGCTTGGTTAATGAATAAAAGATGAACACCGAAGATGCCTAAATTCATGAAGATGAATAAAAATGGGCGGTTGAACACGACAAAGATGATGACGATGATGGTGATGATGCAAAGTCGACAAAATGTGCAAACATTAAGAGATTTTTTTATTATTATATACCCTTGTGACATTGACCTTGATCTTTTTATTTGAAAATCGTTAGTAATTATCCTTTGCCACGACCAACCAGCCTTCTTATTTATGTACGCCCATGTTCTTTCGATCGTTTGGAAACGATTTCATTTTAACCCACGTGACCTTAATTTTCTTTTGTTCTCATTCATGCTTCAAAAACATTAACCCTCTTTGGAACTTCCCACTTTTGTATGCAGATGTATTCAATACGGCGCATTGGAACAATACTTGGTTTTACAATGAATACGAGTTAATGTGTGGTATTGGCGTTAGGTAACTTGCTCATTTTGAAGTTCTTTGCAGTAAATGCAAATTGGTGAAGGTTACCATTATAGGTAACTTTATTTCATTTAGCGTTCCTCTTAAATGTTCGTGAATTAGTTTCAGATGATAAATTAGCATGCTCACGTTAAATTCTTGTTTACACTCTTAAAGGCTAATACCCCTATTACATAAAAAAATATTGCAGTAATCGTTTCTAAATGGCATCATGCACACCAAAATACGAAAGGAAAACTACTTGAAATCGACTAAATAATAACGATTGAGGTTATTAATAATCTGTAAGTATATATACATACGATAACTATGGTGCAACCTGTGATGAAAAACGAGTATGTTTGTTTATACCAAGCATAAGGTATAGATTCCACATATACCAAAGGTATTCAAACATAAAAATGAATTAATGCAATTTATTCAAACAAACTCGAAACTCGTTTTTTTGTGTTTAAAATACGCATCCTTTACTGTCATTGAATATGACGTCATTTTAACGTACACTTAATAATTTTCTTCAGACTCGATTATGCATTCACACAATTGGTTAAGACATGCGCCGTATGAACGATTCTCTGTCAAGTTGCCACAGAGCTTGCCTTTATAGATACAATTAACAATTAAGTGTATGTTATAAGCAATACATATCATTAAAAATAATGTTGTTATTGGATCCACAATTAATAACTTCATAGCGTATATCCCACTGAATTTAACATCAGTTGGTTCACGAGAGACATTAAGTTTCACCACACTTTTGACAGGTGATTTATAAAACCAGCCAATTAAGGTAAAACTTAACGGCTAATTGCTGGAGTGCATTAATTATGCGTGGAACATTGACAATTACGACAGATGCGTAACATCCGCTACATACCTGTACTAGCATCTATAAATGTCTGGAGAATATCTGGTCAAGAATCTTACAACAATTTAAAATTACTTCTGACTTGCAAGGTCGGAAGAAATAACAAGTATGTTCCAATAACAAAAACGTGTTAAATACACCCGATGTTATAAACAAAACAAGCGCTTTCAAATAAGCATACATTTTGGTATTGAGCATGTATGTAACTAAGAAAATGTTTTATACGAATGGCCGCAATAGCGGAAACTAAGAGATGCTCAATTACCAAGCAAGTTAAATAGTAACAATCCAATACGAATGTGTGTGGCTTTTTTCACTTCTATAGTATATCATTACTTTATTTATAGCAATTTGGTGAATACTGATCATAAAACCATATGCGCTATCTGTCATTGTTCACAAATAGGGACATTCACATGTGACGCGTTCTTGAAAAAACAGAGCTTAATGCATTTGTTCTAAGTGTCGTTCCAGATTAGCCTATGCAGTACGCACATGCAAATAAGGGACGACACTTGACGCTTATTTGGAACTTTTCGTTAAAAGGAGTTCTCTTCGTTAAAACAGCTTACATTCGAAGTATTTAGCAATCTATCGATCAAAAAACACACACGATGTTTTCCTTTTTGTCGAACCATTACGCAAACGTTGAGCCGATTGACGCGTATGGTGAAATCTCAAACCGTTAATGAAATATAACCTGAATATTTATGAATATACAAACATACACTTGAAAGACACGTAGGCATTACATACCATCTGTATTTAGAATGGGGCGGTATCAACACACTATTTATGTGGTTCCCATTTATGAGTAACTTTTGGAAAACCAATAATTGCGAGACTGATACTACCAAAGTTTAGTTTTAGTGGGGTTCTATTCGTTCATTGTATTAATACCATTTTTGATATCAGAGTTATTCATATACATTTGTACACACTATTTTTCACAAACCAATCATAGGAATTAAGTATTCACATACAGAATATTCTTTAAACTGTAATGTTCTATTAGTATAATACAACTCAATATGACATGTACTTTTAACCCCCTTATTACACAGTTTACGTATAGTACACTTTTTATGATTTAAGCATGGCTTCTAGCCAATATATATACATATTATGAACACATTTTAATGGTTCTAAGAATTTTGATTTATTTCTTCACAAATTTATCAAAAATGCCTCTGTGAACTCATGCTTGCAAATGCTGGACCACATTGTTCCTAAATACATACTTGTGTGTACATCCATTTCAAAATCTATACCGTTATCAAGTGCCATAGACTGAATAATGTGAGGACCCAAAGTTTGTCCCAGCATTCGCATCTAATTGAAACTCCTATATTCAATATCGGTTGGATCATATTTTTAATTAAAGACCACCAACTAATCTCACATGCGCAGGTAGCGGGAATGAAAGGTGATTTTTCACGTTTGGGTAAATTGACAAAATTGAAAAAAGTTGTTTCAGATTCGCACATTTTCGTTTTAGCTATGATATTTGTGTGGAAACAGTTATACTGAACATTTACCATGCTCAAAAATAGCCATTATATGCATATTTTGACGATTTAAAAACCCGAAAATTATAAAGCGTTGCAACGCAAAACGAATTAATAATTTGTAGAGTTCTGTTGTTGTCGTTATATTTTGTGGAACTACGAAGGTTGGTTATATGAAGTATAAAATACACCTGTCATTGTATCCGGAAGGATGGTCGATAGTCTAAGTGGGAGTCTTTTTACTCCAGGACTCCAGGGGTCAGTGGTTCGAGCCCTGCTGAGGGTTACTTTTTTCAATTGTATTCTTGATTTTTTACTGGAGCTTTTTATATCCAATGTTAACATTTATCAATATAAAGCATGACAAAATTCAAAACATGCCAAAATCTGTGAAAAGGCCCCTTAAAACACCGGTCGCATTGGTGCGAAGCGCGGGCACCAACGTGTGCGCTCATTGGATAGCAGTTATGCTTCAATGTACAGTGTGGGGCTGTTTATTTATTCGTTATATACGACACATGAGCAGTCTCGGCGAATAGTGCAAACACATTCTTAACATAAACCAAATATATAATCTCATAAATTGTTCACGATTACCACAGTGTCATTGTTTATTACACTTACAACTTCCTTGAGCTTGGCGCACATTCCTGAAGGGGTGAGGGGTGATTGATTGTCTACAGGCATATCGTACTGAAACAAAATATCAACAATCGTGCATTTATTAATTAAATTTATAATGCATGATGAAAACTTAAAATATATCCTGATCTACATGCTGTTAAAAAAGTAAAATCAGTGAAATAATAAAGTGAACAATAGCAAAAATGCAGTTCGTTACTTTACTGTATTTATAACAAATGTGGAAAAAAAATACTCAATCAAGATATACGGAAATTCTAACCAGAAGAAAAAATAACAAAAGAAAGCATTATGAATAAAATATATTTGAGGCCATAGCCAAACTTTGCAGAAAATACCCTTGAATTTTCTTTACAATCATTCATTTGTATAAAAGCGGTATTTTTTATTTTTTGTAAATGTCTCCTTTGTCTCCTTACCATGAGTAATGTGTGGTTGTTGAAAATTATATTTAGAATTATGATATGGCAATATTTGTAATACATTTAAAGTAGTATAAACAGCCCGTCAGATGTTTTTTGAATCATCGGTAACCCAGGGCGGATACATTGTATAAAAATACACGTTATTATAACTGCGGCTCGCGCGTTGGAAATTAACAATGGTGAAGTGAAGAGCACGTTCCAAACTAAAAATACAATAGACGATGTAATGTTTAATTAATGACTTATAAGCCTTTTAGTGCTTGTTTGCTGTTGTTGTTGTTTTTTAGTACGGAACATGTCCTTGCCTGTTTGTGTGTTGGTGCTTTTTTTGTTTTGTTTTTTTTGTAAATATGTTCACTTAAAACATCTCTGAGTGTTTATATCATAAGGTTGCCGTTGTATATGTGTATAAGAAATATTAACCCTTATGACGTAGCAGTATTGAGTCAGCCGCGTTGGTAATAGCTCATCGTGACATGCCATCAAGATAAATTATAGTTTTTCTACAACTAATCATTATAAGTTTCTATGTCTTATAAAACATGTTACTGTTTTCTATGATTATGCATTGTATTGTTGGGAAATTATTTTTAAATGATAGAGACACTAAAACACTATTTAAATTGCTATAAGGAATACCGCATCAGTTATGTTCTGCCGATACCAAACTTTTTTATCTGACGAGCGATTGGCGTTAAATAGGCCTTTTCGCCGATTTGCATGTATTTAAGTTTGTCATTTAATGCTTTATATTGATAAATGTAAACACTGGATCTAAAAAGCTTAGTTAAAAACAAGAATAATATTAAAGACAGAAAAAAGTGACCCTCAACAGGGCTCGAACCACTGACCCCTAGAGTAAAATTCTTATCGCGTAGACCAATCGGCAATCCGAGCAAATGCAATTAGTGATATTTTTTATACTTTATATAAGATATCATCGTAGTATCACAAAATATAACGACAACATAACTCTCCAAATGTTCAGTATTACTGTTTCCTCAAAAACATCAGATTCTGAAACTTTTTTTTTATTTTTGCCAATTTACCAAAACGTGAAAAGGCCCCTTTAAAGCTGTGTATCCCATGATTATGACGGAACGTTTTGCAACTATTGATGACGATAGCGTTATTAAGACATAAATTTCTTCACGTTTGAAAATAGTTTTAGCATAAATAGATGCTCGATTAACTGTTAAATTGAGACACAAAGCAGAACCGTATGCGCGAACGCATCTTAATCTATGTCAGAAACAGATGCATTCATACACGTATCATGATACATCGCAACTACAGCTATTAATGGCAGTTAAATAACATTTGCTCGATCATTCACTAGTTATTGACCCGGTCATTAAGCCACGATATGAACTTAAATATAAATCATAATCAATTTTTAACTTAACACTTTACATGTAAAATATAATTTGGCCATAAATCATATAGGTATTTAAACATGTATTTATAAACATTACAGAATGTGTTAAAAACTTTCACACAAAAAATAAGCATATTATTTCTTCAAATATCTAAGTTATATACACAAATAAATAATGTCATTTAATGTCGGTCTTAAGCAAATGCATTCGAAACCTTTGCTTTAAGGGGCTAATTGAACGGCAATGTCAATTTAGGATGTCAGCACTTTTAAATTATTTCATTTTAAGTGCATCATTGATTGTCCGGAAGAGGTTGTCTGCGGGTACTTGTACTCATCTATAGAGCCAATACTTTATCTCATCCTTGAAAATCACCGTCCAACATCGCACATGACTCAGTGGCTATCAATTAGTCATGTCATCATGATGTTGGTAGCTATTAAAACAAAGAGTCATAGCGGAAGATGATCAACATGAGTACAAAGTCAGTCTAGAACACATTAACACAATAGTCAAGTGGCTGTTCAGAACTATACAGCGACAGGAAGCTACCATCACCCGTCAAGACCTGAAAAGGGGATAATAAATTGACTGCGAACAGGGCACAATAAACGTCCGCATGCTCAAGAGTTCCCTTGTGCCGCCTCCAATGTGTCCCTTGTGGAGCATCAGACCGAAAGACTCAAGGATTCTAGGGATCATCAATCAGTAAGGAGCATTGTATGACCGGAACCTGATAGCCTGCAGGAGAACCTGCACGGACAGGTGATGGCTCTACAGACGACCACCCCTTACAGCCTTGCGTCAAGTATTCAAGAATAGCGGCGATCAAGAAGAAGACCGTCTTGGCTTGTTTAAACAATATAATAACAGTTTAAGCAAGTCGTATATGAGGTAATATGTCAACATATCCGCCCAATCGTGGAATTGCAACCACACAGTGGTTGCATATGCATGCATTATTTATCACGCTTCGTTGTTTTAAAGGAATAGGACGCGAGCTATGGATTAAAACTCAAAAATATTGTGTGAACGTCTGTCCCACATTTATTCTTGTAGACCGTTTGGCTCGAAATATTGCGTGGTTATCGACCGACTGTGAGTAAACGGCTGGACGGATTTCTTTGAAGTGAACTTTTTTTGAAAGGTTGTCCAATTGCCCATAAGAGGACCAAGGGATGCTTTGGATTTTTATTATTTTTGACATTTTTGCGGCCCGCGAAGAAAGGCCTATGAAAATTCTAGTTAATGACCTTGTTATGATTTAAATATCAGAGGGTGGGGATTTTTTTTTTTCGTTTCTTTTTTTTTTTCATTTTTTCTCTCATTAAACATGGTTTTATATATTTATTTGAATATACTATCCAGGGTACGTTACTTCCACCTCTGTCCCAACACTGTGCCGGGTCCCTATGATAACAACGATCGTATAAACTTCGTATAAACTTGAGCTGTATACAATCGCTATTTTTAGATCAGATTTGGGTTTTTCCAAACATTGGTGATTCTGTATTTGTCATCTACGGAAAACCAAAATTGTCAAACAAATGCGATATTTGATAATTGTTAATTGAAAAGGGGAGGAAATAATAGGATAAATAGAATATTATGTGAGATTTGGATAAGGATCAAGTTTATCATGCTCGGCTCGAACCATGTTAGCGCTGGGCATGCCTCGCGTTACCTCGGTTCTAAGACTCGCATGATAAATCATAAACGGAATCGTTATCCAAAACTCACATAATATTCTCTATATTACATGATGATATATTTGTCATTATATTAGGAATGATGCATTTTTTAGTTTTTGCTCCTGTATTTTAAAACTTTCTCCTTGATAATTTACAATCCCCATAGAACGATTTGGGATCTCGTTCTGTTCTTATTAAAGTAACATCGTTAGTCACTATCGAAAAACCACTTACCGCGGTATATTTAGCGGTTTTCCAATACCGTCTATTTATAGCATATGCAATAACAAATTGTTTACCGACTGAAATCCAGCTACACCTTAGTCGAACACGTACGAACACGTACTTCGGGGGTCATTGGGTACGTCTAGTGCATTTGATCTTATGAAAATGTATGGGTAAGATCGTTTCAATTACTTGTGTACGTCGATTGAATAAACAATAATTTTTAGGTAAAAACATAAAAACCACAGTTTCCCACAGGAATGATCATGCAGAGTCGGGCCCGAAAGTGGTGGGCTTGGTGGTATCCAAGTTCTTCTTGAATGCTCCGAGCTTTGTTTGAGTACATACGGAGCGTCAAAATCTGGGAGTTAGAATTATTGCAACTAGGTGGTATCCCCGTCCCTTAATGAAGGAAAATTTAGAACTACAATTAAGACTTTCGGTCTTAGAACTGTTTCATACAATTCACATTGCAACTGAAACAGGTCTTCAAACATACATCTTTCAGTATATCTACACATTGCAAACGCCCGTGTAATTGCTGTGAAATTTCTTGGCAATTTCTTTGGGTTTGTGAATCTACTGCGACATTGTTTCGTTGAGAAATTGTGAACCTTAATATTAATCATGCGGTGAGCTAAAACTATATTATCATCTTGTTGTTTTAACATAAATAGAAAACCAAATACAAAAGAACGTTTGTGTTGCTTTTCATCGATAATTTAATAAATACATGAACAAGTAACGAACGATTTCAATTACTCTAAACTTTCAGTTTCGTGCTTGTTGTTGTGGTTGTGTATTGATGTTAGCGTCCAGAGTCCCGGGTTCGAGCATAGGGATAGTCAAACTTTTATACAACCTGTTTCCATGCCATCATAATAATGTCAAACTAAGTTAAATTATATTTTTGTAAGTTATCGCATTTAGTTACATTTTTAATACAAAACAACTTACCGTTAACAACTCTTTTTGAATGACAAAGATTACATATTTTAAATAAACATCGAATAGAACGGAAGACGTCAGATTTCAACATTTAAGGATTATCTGTATTAAAACATGATCTACTTTACAACTAGTACGCTAAATCTCGTGTTGTGCTAGTTCATACATACATAAAAACTTATCCAAATGAAACGTGAAACTTAAAGGTGGACGTCAACAATGAAAATATACACATAGATTTTCGTTCTTTTATTTGCATATAAAGGCAAACTATGACATGTATAAAATGTATCATAGGCACGCTTATAAATTAAGATCCAAAAACAATGCCGTTTAGAATGACATAATAAATATAGCTATAAATATACCATTATAACAGTGAATTTATAATAAATAGTATGCTCACAATATCATTTTATTTGGATTCCTTTCGGAATGCTTTTATAACATGACTTGTATCAAATTCCCATAATGCATAACCAAATTGTAAATATAAAGCAACAATCACATTCGTGGGTACAACAAACTATACAGTTTAAAGATTGAGCAAATAATACTTCGACTAATGTAAACATGCCAAACATGACGAAGATTTGACAGAGTCAAACCAGCTGCATCTGAACAACCAATATATGAATAAATATAAGCAGATAAGTATGTTCTTCATCCGAAAAACACATATTTGACGGTGCAATTAAATCCTGATCTTTCGATGCAAGGGTTATATGAGCCAATAGCGGTTGGTGCAACGGCCAAGTGTGGCCTGATCGGGCAGTGTACGAAAGCAACCTGATTGGCTGCAGCGAAGATTCATGTGATTCCTGATAAGTCGGTTCCAAGCCAGCTGTACACTAAACCCTTATCTTTCGATGCAAGGGTTATATGAGCCCATAGCGGTTTGTGCAACGGCCAAGTGTGGCCTGATCGGGCGGTATACGAAAGCAACCTGGTTGGCTGCTGGGAAGATTCAGGTGAAACCTGATTGGTCGGTTTCAAGCCAGCTGTGCTCTGATCGTTCCTTTTACATCTGACCTACAGAGTGGACACTTTTCCAGTGCAGCAATGCACTGACCACAGACGGCAAAGTGCGAGCACGGGACGATAATGATGGAACACTGCTCCTCCCAGCAAACCTTGCATAAAATGTTGTTTGACATCCGCGTGTTCTCCTCCAAAATATCACTTAAATCACTGGGACTCGTGACGTCATTATCGGTGTGAGAAGATTTATCATGTTTCATCGACTTTGTTGCACACTGTCCATTTGATGAATCGTATTCTTCTTCCACTAAATTTATAGCACCCCATAACTCTTGTTCGTTTGACTGCGTAAGTACACTCTCAATGAATGAGTCGCCCTTGCATTGCCGCACATGCGCACAGAACGGGAATAGTTCCGCGTGCTCCTCCCAAATATCTTTCCGCGTACCACGAGATTGTAATTTTACTAAACAGTGAAAACATCTAAGATAGTCGCTTGATTCGTCATAGTAAAATCCAGCCCGGGCTATCTCCGTGTTAGATATGGTTTTCTTAGTCCGCCCTTTCCAGCTTTCTAATGAGCTAATCCTTTTATGTAACATGTTCTGATGTCGATTTCGTGGCCTTGTATCCAATATTACTCCGATATTGTTGCGCAGCACCTGACAAATTTCTTCCACGGTGAACTCTTTGCCTTCCATCTTTATTTTTTTGCAAGTCAGCGTTCTCTGAAGCGGTACACGTGACGCCCCTGTCGTCGAGTCATCGCTGCGACATACAACATTCGCGAGGAATTTCTCCATATTAGCCGAGCTTTCAGTCGTGGGTTTGCTCACTGGTGCTCGTTTTGTTGCCAAAGTTACTCCGCCGTTAATACACAGATGATCCATCTTTTTTGCTAAAATATAAAAAGCAATTGGATTGAAAACATCCATACAATGGCGACATACCAAATTAGCAAAGCAGATCTACGTATTCTTACAAAAATACAAATCATATGTTTACGGTAAGACAACCAATGCAATCGAATGGAAATCTCGTCGTTATTTCTCGTCTTTAAAATTTTTAATTGCAATATTTAGTATAATTTTATATCCTGCATTGTAGCTTGTTTGAGCAATAAGTCATACCTGGGTACAGAGATATGTATACAGAGCATCAATATTATAGATCTTCACACTTCACACTATTAAAAGTAGCGTGAATAAATGCGTTAGACGTTCTTTATATATTCGCCATTCCGGAATTTCCCTATTCGGAAACCCAATACTTGATTATGTGTATTTCCATTTTTAACTCTATCTGATGCTTTTTTCTGGGATCCCGGAAATTTCGTAAAGTTCATTTAGTAAACCAGAGACGTCTCTGAGTAAACAGAATGTTTCCACGTCGATAATTTGATTAATCATTATGCAAGCATTGTAAACCTCTGTATATTTAACCCATGAGTGATTTTCCATTGTAAAGCGCAAAGTCAAGAGTTGTAAACCGGATATCAACGTGTTCGGAAAAAAACGCAACTATCCCTAGTTGAATTTACACGTACATAAGATTGACCCATTTTATTACACGAGTAATACTTTATGTAACAAGACATAAGATTAGTAACAACAATAAGAAGGCTTAGGTCACACACTGGTTTCCATGTTACCGACTTATATTCGATATACTTTATAATTAAAAACATCTTTAAAAAATAAGATTTCAACTGAACAATCTTTTAATGAATTAATAAAAAAGACCAAACTTGTTTATGTTATCCAATCCTAAATCTAGGCCCATGTGTAAACCCGTAATGGTTTCAAGAAGGGCCGTGCCCTTATCGCAGCATCAAATATCACACCAATTTGGTCACTAAGACGGATACTAAAAATTGTACAACAAATAAAAACAATCTACCAAATTTAATGTTATTTCAGTTATAGCATATCTGTGATACTGGTAACATTGGCATGTATGCGTATGCCATTATATTACTACTAACAACACAGAACAATACATATTTTCACTGCAATTACATATGTGATATAAAAAAAAACACTGGTAAACAAGACCACGTTACTTATACGCTATGTTTGAATTGTTTCAGAAAATCCAGAAGTTTGACGGGATGTGCGGCCTGTGTGGAGACGCCTTTGATGGTGCCCGGACCCACGAGACAGGCGGCGAGTACGCAACAGGTATCCTGCTTAATATATATATATATATATATATATATATATATATATATATATATATATATATATATATATATATATATATATTTATATACAGGGGGAAGAATCACAATTAAGATTTAATTTTGCGCGTCTGTCTATGCCTCCCCGATGGTCATGTAACCAGAATGTTAAATTGTGGAATCGCGAGGAATAGCAACACGCTTAGAATCCAGTATATGTCCGCCAGGTAAACGAGTGTATATTATGTGTTTTCGAATGAACATTTATGAGGTCTCTTTGACCATTTCTAAAACACGTATCATTAACCCATTTATGCCTAGCGTCTAGAAAAATAGCCTCGGCAAACAGCGTAAACCCAAATGAGATGCGGCGTCTCATCAGGGTCTGCGCTGTTTGCTTAAAGGAATTTCTGTAAGAAATATTCTAACAATAAGTATACTAGACATCCCTAATTTTGAAAAAAAATTGATCCCATTTAGAAGGATGAGAGAGTCCACTAGGCATAAATGGGTTAATTATGGTCAGTGTTGGTGCTGAATGAGGAACAAGTCAACCGTGAGCAGTGAGAAGTAAATAACTGGGGCGGGGTTTTGGGATCCCATGTTATATATTACCAGTGTCATGTTATTATGCGTATTTGCGAACACCTATTGAGTCCATCATAACATTTAACAATATCACATGGAATGGTCTACCTAACGTAAAAGAACGAAAATAGTGATACCTGACAATGTTGATATGCAGAGCATTGTTGTGGCTATCACAATCTATTGTAAGTTGTAACCATTTCGTATAGTGTTGGAACAAGATTCTACTTGAAACGATGGCATGTAAACACAAGTACTGCTCAATTGGTCGTTGGCTCCGGTGATAGTGGAAAGTACACAAGGTACTCTCAAAGGGGCCGTCCAACAGATTTTTGCATGTTTTGACGCTTGTCATTAAATGCTTTATATTGATGAATTTAAACATTTGAACTAAAATTCTCCAGTAAAAAACAAGAATACAATTAAAAAAAGGAAAAAAAGTAACCCTCAACAGGGCTCGAACCACTGACCCCTGGAGTCCTGGAGTAAAAAGTATCCCGCCTAGACCACTCGATCACCCAGACGCATGCTTAGAGCGGACGTATTTTTTACCTTTATAAGCAATCCTCGTAGTATCCCAAAATAAAACGACAACAAAAGAACTTTCCAAATTATTCATTTCGCGTCGCACGACGCTTTATAATTTTCAGGTTTTCAAATCATCAAAAGATGCATATAATAGATCTTTAAGAGCATGGTAAATGGTCAGTATTACTATTTCCTAAAAAATATCATAACTAAAACGAAAATTTGCGAATCTGAAACAACTTTTTAAAATTTTGTCAAACGTGAAATTTGTTGGACGGCCCCTTTAAGTATACCACAATCTTCACCGGGTACGAAAATTAAGCTTTAAGGCACCGGGCATACTCCGGGGTATTTTTGTTTGTTTTCTGTTCCGCTGATGCTTTGTAGCAAACTTAAATTTGGGGCCGTTTAACGTTTTGGTAAATTGACAAAATTAAAAAAGGTTGTTTCAGAATCGCAAATTTTCGTTTTAGTTATGATATTTTTGAGGAAATAGTAATACTGACCATTTACCATGCTCTTAAATATCCATTATATGCATCTTTTGACGATTTTACAACCCTGAAAATTATAAAGCGTCGTGCGACGCGAAACGATTGAATAATTTGGAAAGTTCTGTTGTTGTAGTTATATTTTGGGAAACTACCAGGATTGCTTATATAGGTAAAAAATACATCGACAAAAGTATGAGCATAGATGGTCGAGTGGTCAAGGCCGTAGACTTTTTACTCCAGGACTCCAGGGGTCAGTGGTTCGAGCCCTGTTGAGGGTTACTTTTTTTCCTTTTTTTAAATTGCATTCTTGTTTTTTACTGGAGATTTGTAGGTCAAATGTTTAAATTAATCAATATAAAGCATTTAATGACATGCTTCAATACATGCCAAAATCTGTCAAACGGCCCCTTTAAGAGTACCGGTCTTTAAGTAGTACCTGAGCCGACAATGGCCAACCGTGGATGCCTTAATTGATGGGTGTCGGCTTAGGTACTTATAGTATTTAAAAGTAGTACTTTTCGATTCAATAGCGTGCGCTGTACTCCATGGAGACGTGTAAAAACGTTCTGTTTATGCATAAATGCATTTACAATTTCAGGGGAGATCACAAAGGTGGTACGGCGTGGCGAGCGCACAATGCCTGTCAGTATACTGTTGAACGGGAAGCAGGGTGGCTACTTCGAGTTCGCGCTGTGTAACAACGTGCCGGAAACCAGGGAGTGCTTCGATACAAACCTCGTCAAAAGTACGTACCGCGGTGCCCTTCTGCAGCCCACTCTGACTGTCCATAAAACCTCTTCGGTTATCGATTGCTAAATGTTTGCTGTTTTGGTCAATTACATGATGGGAATCATTCAATACCTGCATTAACTTTATAATCTAATTTTCTTAACATTTAGGAATTTTTAATTAATGGTCGTTTGTTAAAAATCGTACATACACAATACAGATTAAAGCGAACATATACGATCATATTCTTTTCAACACAGATACAATTGTTGAATAATACACAGCTCGAACAAGCGTTAATAGTGAGTAGTACAAGAACATCAACGAAATTAGAGCCTTACAAAAATGCACTCTCAAAAAGTTTCTGCGGGTTTTTCGAACATTCATTCATGTACGAAATACACGTTTCAACTTTGGAAAGTCACCACTAATCTGTAGAGATTTTATAATAACACATAAAGAGAACCAAAATGTAAGGTTCGTCAACAAATACAACATATCGGTATCGGAGTCAACTACATGTAGTCGTTATGAATTCAATTAAAGAGAAAAGCATTTATTTATTTTACAGTTTCAAGTTTTATTATTATTTTTAACATGTCTTATTCGTGTTCATGGTTTGGTTTGTGACTGCGAAAATAAAATGTTGACATAAATCGTATATACTGCTTTAAATAACACATTTATACTTTCATTTAGAGTTTATTTTGTATAAAATTTATCTTATCAATGAGATGTCAATTACGTCGTTGAATTTTGCTCGCGGAATCCTTACAGCTATTTTAGTAGAGCAGTTGAATGATTGTTCAATTAAAATATGATGTAACACATACGAAATCATATCTATATTCGAGTTAAATTGTGAATACCGCTAGCAATATGTTTCAGCAGTAAACATGATTCATCAGGTTTACATCAGGTTTTAACTGAAACAGGTAAATATTGGATAAACAATATAATGATCAATTTGATGGATTGCAGGGCAATAATGATAAAATCTTACAAACGAAAAGTGTGATTGTTTTGTTAATGTGAACATTACAAAAGTTTCCGATGACCTGTTTTTCAAAAAGTAATAAATACAGTTTAGAACATTTTATAAAAATAAATCTTAAGATAAGTTAATGGTCAAATATGACACTTATTAGGTGACATGGGCGGGTGAGAGGTGTATCGGGTCGTTTCGCCCTAAAACCTGTTTGCCCTAGGTCGCTTCGCCCTTGGTCGTTTCGCCCTTGCACGTGGGTTGTTTCGCCCTTATCTTTTGTAATATAATATTACGGTTGTTTAACATATATGAGAAACTAAGACACACATTTGATTATTGCGCAATTATCTGTTTGATTGTAATTGCAATTTATTAACCTATTTATGCCTAGTGGACTCTCCCACCCTTCTAAATTGGATCAATTTATTTCCCAAATTAGGGAAATCTAGTACATTTATTTCTATATTTACAATATTTATTACAGAAATTCCTATAAGCAAACAGCGCAGACCCTGATGAGACGCCGCATGATGCGGCGTCTCATCTGTATCTGCGCTGTTTGCCAAGGCCTTTTTTCAAGACGCTAGGCATAAATGGGTTAACGGAAATATTGTGTTACATTATGTTACAAACTAAGTATCACGATTAATTAGTTGTATCACGAGGTATTATTAGTTGATTTGTAATTTAAATAATTTCGGGACCAATAACATTTATCCAACAAGGAGGTGGTGAGAGGAGGGAACCTTGTGAGGTCAGGACATCGGTCACTTAATGAGAAACCGGAGACTAAATCAAGACTGGGTCACTCGATCAGGACAGGTTCATAAGACGGGGTTAGAAGATCATGGCGTGGTAACTGGATCTTATGACCATGATTTTATCAAAGGACAGGTCACTGAATCATGATGATTAACTCGATTACTGAGTTCGTCCTGTCACTATATCATGACGGTTGGCACGATATCAGGACGTGGTCACAAGATAAGGACGTGGGTTTCCGGATGAGGACTTGGGTTTCTAGATAAGGACCCAGTTCTCTAGATTAGGTCGCAGGTCTCTAGATCAGCAGGCAGGTCACTTGATCAGGATTTGGTGTCGTTATATCAGGGCGCAGGTCAATGAGGCCAAAAGATAAGGACGGGAGCTATTACAACAAAACGGTGGTCACTAGAACAAAACCTAACTAAATAAACACGTTTGCGTCCAGTTTAGGACCGACGAGGTCACTATATCAAGGCGTGAGGCACTTTATCAGGACTGGGGGTTATAAGATCATGACTGGGGGTTATAAGATCAGGACTGGGGGTCACTAGATCAGGACTGGGGGTCACTTGATCAGGACTGGGGGTCAATAGATCAGAACCGAGGTTCATAAGATCATGACTAAGGGTCATAGGTAAGTACCGGGGGTCATTAGATCAGCACTAGGGGGTCATTAGATCAGGACTAGGGCACATATGATCAGAACTGGAGGTCACTTGATCCGGACTGAGGGTCACAAAATCAAAACTGGGGGTCATTAGATCAAGTCTGGGGGTCATTAGATCTGGGCGGGGGTCACTAGATCAGGACTAGGGGTCACTAGATCAGGACTGAGCTCATAAGTTCAGGACTGGGGGTTATAAGATCAGGACTAGAGGTCACGAAATCAGGACTGGGGGTAACTAGATCAGGACTGGAGGTCACTAGATCTTGACTGGGGTCAAGAAATCAGGACTGGGGTCACCAGAACAGGACTGGTGGTCATTAGATCAAGACTGAGGGTCACTAGATCAGAACATAGGGTTAATACTAAATTAGGACTGGTTGACTTAATCAGGAAGGGAGTCACTCTATGACGACGGTGTAACCATTTCAGGACAAGATAACCGAGACAGCAAAGGGGTTTCTACACCAGGACGGTGTAACTATAGCTCGATTGGTCATTTTCGGCTCGGTTACTACTTACATGTACCCCGGGTACTCTTAAGTATACTTACGTGTACCCCGGTCACGGTAAATATACATAAACGTACCCGGTCGATATTAGACTGTACCCCAGTTGTATTTCCGCCCAAAATCCGATGTCGTAAAACGCGCTTCCGATTACCGTAAAAAGATATTGTTTATCTGAAACAAACTTTTCTTTAAGAAAACTGCGTCAACATGCTTTTTAAGTATGAGTTTCGATAATATAGAGGCCTTATAACAGAAAATTTGACATAAATGTGAATAAAATTAATTTAATAAAATAGCCGACAACGACCGATTTAGAGGTACATGTAAGTATACTTAAGAGTACCCGGGGTACATGTAAATAGTACGCGAGCCGACAATGACCAATCGAGCGTAACTATACCAGGACACGTTATCTTTATCAGAAAAATGGTTACTACAGTGTAATTATATCATGTCAATGTTACTAAAGCAGGGCAATGAAACTAGATCCGAATGGTGTTTACTATCAATATATTGGGTTAATAGATAAAGACGAGGTTGCCATATAAAGGCGGAGTTGATGTATTAAGACGGACATCAGAAACCGCGTACGTAAAACAAATCGTTTTTGTCTTATTGTTTTCATATAGTAACGTGTCGTTATTTCTCGGAATATTGATTGAAGAATAAGATTGCCATTCGTATTGACTTTTCATTGTCAGAATAATTGGACACTTCACCCACTGTGACATTTATGACTGAATGATTTGGCAAAATACTTAGCGCGACATTAACGGTAGCTATACGTTAGCAGTAAAATTAGTAAATGTGTCATTCATCACTACCATACAGTTTATAAATAATCGTAATATGTAAATGAGTGGATATTTCTATTTGTTCAATAGCTTTCAGTCCGTCGATTCGTGTAATTTGAACGAGAAATAGTTCATTCCAGCCTTGTGTGTTGATGTATTTAATGTTCTACAGCTCGGTTAACTTTTATGACAATATGTTCTACATTATGTTCCATTGAAATGTGTAGGTCTATACTGTGAACTTGTCTTGTTGATTGGTCGATACTGTGCGATACTTCTGACGGTTGATCAAAACTGCGAAGAACTGTTATTGGGTGATCAATACTGCGTATTGCTCCTTTTGATAAATTCTGAACATAACTGCTATTGGTTGATATCATCAGTATAGAACTTTACTGCTATTGGCTCACAAATACTACGCATTTCTCAGATGTGTTGATCAATACTGCGCAATACTCATATTGATTGAACAATGCTGCACATTACTCCTTTTGGTTGACCCCTTTAGGTTGATCAAACCTGCGCAATACAAATTTTGTTTCATAAAAATTGCGCAATTCTCATATCGGTTGATCAATACTGAGCGCAACTCCGGTTTGATTGCTAAATACTGCGCTGTATTAATATGGGTGTATTAATACTACGCTGTACAAAGAATTGGTTGATCAATAATGTGCTCTACTGATTCTCTATTAATGATAACTGCGCTCTACTCAAATGTGCTGATCAATACTTTGCATAGCAGCTATTGGTTTACGAAAACTGCGCTCTTCTCATATTGATTGATTAATACTTTGCAATACTTCTATTTGTTAATCAGAACTGGGCATAATTCATATCGGTTGATAATAAACAAGAGCCACTAATGTATAACTCTTTGTTTTTCATTAGCTAATCCATCACAATGAAGCGTTTTATTATTCTTGAGTTTTTGTTTTCGCCCTGCGAAATCAGCCTTATGGCAAATGCTTCCGCGCAGTCTGATAAAGAACTACGCTGTCCGCTTTATTGTCACACAAGTTAATATGGTCTAAAAAGCGGAAAGAGTAGCTTCTGACCAGCCTGTGCCCATTTTCAGGCCTGTATAAAGCCCTGCTGGCCGCGTTGGGAATAAGACCCATTTTCGAATGACGAGGCTCATATGTGACTTCTCATCATTACTAGGCCTATATTACTATTAAGTTCACAAGAATTTTCATGGCAATCGTAAAAAGCGTTTCTCCTTTTTCCAGTATGTGCACAAGTTAAAGAGCCCTGTAAGGTTAACATTGGTAATCTACCACGCAAGTTTTTTTACAAAATCTATAAAAGCTTGTTCAAGGTCCCCGTGGCGTATTGAATATGGTGTCCGCCAAGCGACCGGGAGGTCACGGGTTCGATTCACACCGTGGAAGCGTTCTTTCGACCCCCCCCCCCCCTCCAAACAAACAAAACGAAATGACATCAAGTCTGGTTCTACCGAGCAAACGGACTTAAAAGCGTTTCAATAAGCCTTAGTCTTTCGAGATCAAGATAGCAGTCGTGCAAGGTGTTTATTGAATATAACAACCCGATATCGAGATGAACAGTGAACAGTGATTCTAATTGTATGTCCACATGTAGCTTCAACATCATATTATTCTTTTTCCTTTTTCTCATCTGCCTTTATATCATCATCATGCAAAATAATACAGCACCAACTGCAGCAAAATAACAATGATTTCCTCATTTTCTTGATGGTAGTGTTTCATCTTTAGTTAATCGAAAGCTGTTTCACAGCAATAACTTTAAACATAATGCACACACAAAAAAACGTGCGAGTACAAAATACAACCAAAGAGCGCTTCGTTGCATCGTTGGTTTAAAGCCGAATGCAATTGGCGTTAAACACTAACGTGTGGTGTTACTTCTCAAACCCCATACACACCGGTCTCTCATTACAGTCACCGAAGGGAGAGCACAAGGTGATGAGTTTGGCTACTGGCCGAACCAGCCTGGGGTTGTCTCCCTTACACTCGAGATTCCAGACAACTTCCAGTGCGAGCGCTGCGTCCTGCAGTGGAAATACGTCACAGGTAGGCGCTACTCTTTGCGGCTTATGGTTATATGAGCCTCGTTCTGAGAACACTGGTCGTAATGTTTGTAATGTATGTGCTCATAGTGTCGTCGTTGATAAGCCTGTGACGTCCGCACAACCGAATCAGGGACGACACTTTCTGCTTTTATGGAATTTTCCGTTCAAATGACGTCTCTTCTTTACAAAAAATATAGGAGGTGTCGTCCCCGATTAGCCTATGCAGGCTACATATGTTCATCTGAAACGACACTTTTCGTACGAGCGTTTATTTCCATGGACGCGACTCACTACTATTTTACATACATTTCTCATAATTCCGTGAAGCTGTTTAACACCCCTTGTTCTGTTGTTTTTTGATTGAACACAATAATCTCGACTGGACACTGAATGTTCAACCAATAATGTACGTGTGTTATGCTTTATTTCATTTATAGCTTTAATGTTAATTGACTGTTGTCTGACTGTGAGAAAAATTTACAATACATTAACAATATGACAAGTATCGCCGTTTCATACTTTTTATTAAACGGACTTGTTCACGGATTTTCCATTTGTTTAAGTTTATTGTTAAATGGATGGAAGTTAACATCGAAACTAAAAAGCTCCACTATACAACAACAATTACATTTATGAAAGAAAAAAGGAAAATAGTTTATCATGCAGTATAACCCTGTAATATGCAACCCAGGGACTATGTAAACGACACTAACTTTCTAATTTACGAAAGCATTCAATAGATGCGAGTTATTTTATTATGTTTTTTTACTTGAAACATTGTGCAGTGTCCCATTGACACGTACTGCAGTATGTAAAGCTGTCGACATGTCTCTAACTCCATTGTTTCAGGGAACACGTGGGGCCGGGACGAGAAGGGTCACGGCTGCCGGGGCTGCGGACCACAAGAGACTTTCGTCAACTGCGCAGACGTCAGAATCGAGGGATGGGGCACTGATGCCCCGCCCACAACGCTACTTCCGCCCACAACTAAGGCCGTGCCCACCAAAGCAGCCCCTCTTCCCACTGCCCCGCCTACACAGAGTGACATCCAGTTCTCGTTATCCACTACTGCCGCTAAGCAGCCATCCCGAGCCCCCCAGGCCGCCCCCACACAGACAACGAGACAGACGGCGGCAAGGTAAAATAAGGACTAATGTGGTTGTAGGCATGTAAGCGTCTGACGCTGTTTATCAATACGTAAATGAAAGCACTCAATGCGGTTGATCGGTATGTACACGACAACGTCTGACGGTGAGGTGGAATGTTTAAAATATTTCTTTATCGCAATATAACATGATTTGTCGTTCGTCTAGAGAAACTTGTTAATTCTGATGCGCTTATTTAAACAAATTTATATAGATATACTATATCCTATGTTATTATTAATGATAGTGTTGATTGGTAAATGATATAGATGAGAAGCAGAATACAAACACAAGAATTAATTTGCTGTATTGAATTTGGGTTACATTCATCTTATGATATTCACTGCTTTAGTATCGGATTTTATTCTATATGAATTTCCATAGAATTAAATCGACAAACGAGTTTGGAAACCGAACACATATTAAACAAAAAGGAAAAAAAAACCTTAGTTTGTATCGGTCAAAACGCGTACACAACTTTTATAAACTTACGGAGATTAACATAAACGTGTGAAAGATATTGTTTATTTCTTTTTGTATCTGTAATTTGCAGCTTGTAAACTAATGCCAATTCGCATACTGCTAGCAAAATAACTTCCGATCGATGTGCTTATCACAGGTCTTAAAAGCTTCACGCCAACTCACCGTAACTCATCGTTCCAATAAACAAAACCTACCCGTCACATAACCACTCACTTTTGAACTTTCCATATACACATTTAAGTCTATACTTGCGTATTAGCTCAATGCGTTAAAAAGCCCATGGTGCGTCCAACGTATCCATTCTCTGTATCACATATGCATAAAAGAGATCACGCCAATCAAATAAATATCACACGCATTCATTAACTAGCTGCATATAATGCTACTCGCAAGTAAACTTCCTATATCAAAAACTCCCTAGTATACGTGGCACATTCTAATTCCCTATATTAAATATTAACGCAGTGTCCAACTAACATAATAACTCCCCTTTTCAATAGCAGCGCAGTATACAACTCACACATTAAGTCGCTATATCAATATCCGCGCGGTATTATTAACATATTAACTAATTGCATCGCTTTGAGCGCTGTGTACTCCGCCTGTGTAACCGTGTACTCTGTGCGATATATTCTTAGCAGTCCTGCTGCTCCCGACAGGGATGAAGGGTCCATAAGAGGGAACAGCTCACCGGCCGCGGCTCCCAGTAAACCTTCGCCGGCACCAGCGAAACACCCCACGATCGTGCCGACAATCGGAAATTCCCCCGCTTCTGTCGTACAAGCTGTAGTGGCTCCTGTTGTACCAGCTGTAGTGGCTCCAGTTTTACCAGCTGTTGTGGCTCCTTTACCACAACCGACGCCGACGGTGGCGCTGATAATCGCCAATCGGACGTTACCTCAGCTCAACCCTCAACCCAGTAAAAACTTAGTTTTGTTTTATATGTATTTTTAATACATATATTAAAATGCTGCTCGAGTATTGCAAAATATGCACATGTATGTAAGAAAGTGTTATCAGTAATACTATCATTGTACAAGGGATTGTATTAATTACGTCATAAATGTTTCTTTTAACTTCATGTCCGTGTTAAAGTTCTTAAATACGATCGAAGCAAAAATAATTTCTGGACCAGTCACTATTTTCTTACATGGATTGCAGTTAACAAATAAGTAACGCGCTTGTAAAATATTGACGTATAACGTCACCACACGGGTCGCACACAGTTAAGATGCTTTGTGCGGTGACGCTTTATTGCCATTGGAATCTCCAATATATTGAAATTATTGGTTATAACTATATCTACAAAGTATAACAATTAATTTGAAACATATTTAAACATTTGAATATGTTCTGAATTAGAACTCAATTTGATAGCTATACGGTTTTTTGATCATTTGTAATATGTGACATCGCGGTTAATGTCGATTATTATAGGCTGGTTGATACACAGGTTGAAACATTTGATTCACTAGAAAAACCTCACTTTGGTCGCAATGGCATGACAGTGACAAGCCCGGCAGTAAGACACTGATTATTGGCCTTGTTTTAAACATTATAATAAAAAAATGTCTTAAATTTATAGGATTCATTTCCTATGTAAAATATTTAAAATAATGGTATCGGTAATTACATGTTAAGCACAGAATATTGAATAAGGAATCGCGGTTAAACAAATTTGAGAGTTTAATTGGAATCAAAGTTGTTTTTAAAGTGTTGAAACAGTGTATTTAGGGAATAAACTGTTGATGTAATTAGAATAAAAGACATTATTTTTTAATGTTGAAACATAGAGAATCGATAGTTACGCCATTCCGAGCCTTCCTGAGCCTTCGATGAAAATATGAACTGCATCGAACACAGCAAAATTATCTATTAAGATTATCATTTCCATGCATTAATGTGCGCAGTGATATATCCGTGTATTGTTCTATAGTTCTTACTAAAGTTAATTCTAAAATTTCATGTAATGGACCGACCAGTCAGAAGTTAGCAGTGTCTTCAACTTTTCCACATTGTAAGAGTAGCGATGGACCCAGATTTAGTTATTAGACGTATGTGCAGCACTTGTCTCTGCTTAACGTAATAAAACAATGGATTACTACGAGGTTTGATCAGATCGAGTGCAATTTTAAAATCAGATTTGTTGTCAGCAACCTCTGCTTCGTCTGGAAGTAAATTCCAAGTAGCAATTGTTGAGGGCAAAAAGGAATGTTGGTACAGAGAAGTCCTAGTTCGCCGAGCACCATGGGATGAATTACATAACGATCTTGTAGATCGCTCGCCAACTGATTGTGGAGACAGTGGGTAAATATTCTGGACTGAGACCTTTGATCATTTTGAAGAAAAGAATGAGTTTGTGTTGGAACCTTCTTGTGCCAAGAGTTTTTCAGCAAACTTCTTTAATACGTAACATTGAGAACAGTCTGGTAGAGCCGCACATTTAATACACACCATTTGTTGATGCCAGCTTTCATCACCTTTATTGGCCTTAACCTTCGGCTTTGGTCCATATACACCTTGGGTTTGCCTGACTTGTCACTATTACGCCATTGGTTGTGTCACTATTTTGCCGTCGTTTAAGGAGTTTGGTTTTCTATTTTTTAAATATTATCTTTAATACTCTTGATCTGTTCCGTAGCTGTCGCCTTGGCCAAGGTGCTGACTGACGTCTCGACGTACGTAAAGCGCGCTGTCGGCCCCGCCATGATCCCCAAGCCACCGGCGCTGTCCGACCAGCAGATTGACGCGTTGTCAAGCGACCAGCATGTGTTGCCCAACCCGGACCCACTGCAGACGTATGTGCAAGTGGGAAGCAGCAAACTGGTGGTCGCTAAGGACTACATGCCGCCACAGCAGCACACAGCGCAGGTACCCATGACGTCACTTAGACATGTTCAGCTGGGTCAATATCAGAGCACAAGTATGACTACAGTATTTTTAGCCCTTAGTAACACATGAATCTAGAAAGGCGGGCCCGTGAATGCTTGATGTACCGGTGTTCAAAGTCTAAAGATCGCATCATTACTATAAGCAAAGCTAGTTTATTACGCCATTCTTTGCAATGGCAAAATAACATATCGTAATTCAAGGAGTGCATTGCTTTTATTAAACGGACCTTTACTGAGTATGGCAATGTGATTTTTCATCTAATACAAATAATTAAAAGCCGTTGGCATTTTTTGCAAATACTTATGTAAATCTTGTACTACATATGGTTTGTCTCTCATATTGGACGTTGTTTAAATTGTTTTGATTGACGAGAAGTTGTGTATGTGTACTTCGTTACTGAGATGCCAGTGAACTGAATTTGCTATAATTTTGATATTTCTTTTTGTTTCAGAATATCCCGCCGCCGTTCCCAACGGATTCGAGTATGAGTTTCTCACCGGAGCAGGGCGGGTCTCGAGGGATTCCAAGCCCGGGTTTCTCTTCGCAACATAGCGGGTCCATAGGGCGTTCGGGTCCGGGTTTCTCTTCGCAACAGAGCGTTGCCACAGGGCGTTGGGACCCGGGTTTCTCTTCGCAACAGAGCGGTGCCACAGGGCGTTTGGACCCGGGTTTCTCTTCGCAACAGAGCGGGTCAACAGGGCGTTTGGGTCCAAATTTCTCTCCACAACAAAGTGGGTCCGTAGGGCGTTTGAGCCCAGATTTCTCTCCATTGCACAATGGGTCTCCTGGATTGGCACGCTCCAGTCTACCCGGTCCCGGCGCTTTCGACAAACAGGACTTTATGAGTTTCGCCAACGCCTTCAGTGCATTCGCGCAACAGATGGGCCAGAACAGCAACTTGCCAATTCCGGCGAAAACGCCCACAGCCGCCACTATTAACGAGTACACACCAGTGACTGACGGCGCCATTACTGGCTTCAATGAGTTCGGAAACAACATTGTGACCAACGAGCTACGGGCGTCTAGAAACAGAGATCCAACAGTGGTCAACGATCTGCTGAGAGGTAGAGAGCGGATGGCACCAGCGCTGAACGAACCTTGGGGAGCTAGAGATCTGGTGACCCCGGAACCTAACGACCCTTGGGGATCTCGGGGCCTTGTAACGCAGGCGCCCATGGTGACAAAAAAGGTGTATGACCGATACGGAGTGCTCATGGAAAAGACTGTAAATTCTAATAAACAGAATGGCGGCAGTACTAGGGAACGTAACGAGTTTGTAGACCCGTATCTACAGCCGGCGCTGCAAGAGCAGTCAGCCAATAGACTTTCCGCTTCACAATTCGATAGCAAGGCGAATACTCAAGTCCGCACAATGCAAATCAATGGTCAGGACAGACAGTCAAACGGTTTGTCACAATTCGATAGCAAGGCGAATACCCAAGTCCGCACAATGCAAATCATTGGACAGGACAGACAGTCAAACGGTATGTTGCAACCTGATAGTTCCCAGAACGGTGGTTACGACCATTCATGGAGAGAAGGACCTGTGAACGTTCAGGCGTCAAAGAACGCTGCAGTGGACATACAGCCGGAAAAGCCAAAGTCCCCTGACTCGTGGCGACGTGCACCGGTGCACGAAATTTACACGACGAAGGCGCCCATCGACCGGCCGCTGCAGCTATTCCGGATAGACGCCCGCACGACGTATCGGCCGCAAACCGTGGTCAAAGAGCGCTACACTAACTTCGAGATAGGCGGGAAGGACGAAGGTATCGCCTCTTTGAACAGTGAGCCGGCACTCAACACCCGGAACTATGACGTGCCGCCATCCAAGTCCACGTCATCTCTGCAGGGTACACTCAGTCCGCCAGGCGGCAACATGACTCCCGTAAATAGACCGGACAGCCTCGTGCCACATAGCGGACCAAGGGAAGGCTCAGTTCATCAACTGCCGGGCACTACAAACACCTCGCACACGGCCGTCCAACATGCTTCGTCTACAGGTGGCGATGTTCCACCTACCGTCGCCCCGTTAGGACAAGATTCCAGTGCAATAGGAAAGAAAATTGAAGAGCTAAATAGTAAACTAGATGCCCTTAAGATGCTTTTAAATTTTGGACAGGTTTCTGTTCCAACTGCTGCTCCTACCACCACAACTACCACAACGACTACTACAGCTGCGCCCTATACTAGCAAACCGTTATCCGACTGGGGACAGGCGTCTGGTCTTTCCTCTCTGTCCGAGAGCAACCTCGATAAGCTAAAACGACTGCTGGGACTGACAGACGCGCCGATCCCGACCACCACACCAGCACCTCCCGTACTTCAACCACGTGCCCCCCATAACAACAGGTATCAGGACAGCATAGGCTGGAATCAAGGACATGGCGGTACGCAGCAACAACATCAGACGGATCATGGGCACATAGCAATAAGTCATCAAAACGTATTTGTTGATCCACCCCAGAATCCATTGCAGTGGTCTTCTCAAACCACCACGCCGTCGTTTCCGCCTTATCAGCAACCTAATCCGTTGCAGATGCCCGAAGTTAGCTCTCAAAACCACTGGCCTGAAAGTGGCCAAGTGCCCCGAATGGATCCATCTCATAGTGCCGGAAACCATCCAAACCAATGGTCGGACAATAGAAACAGCGCAACGTCTTTTGTCCCGGACGTGGTTAGAGCTGGTTATTCTCCAAATCAGTGGTCGGATAATGGTGCTACTTCCGCTGGTAGTGGGTCGGTAGAATCACGTTCCCTTGGCAGAGGACCCCTTCACGCGAGTTCCCTTGTGTCTGGCCTAAACAGGAATATCGACGCCTCGACCATCCCACCCACTATTGACCCACACTCTAAAGAGATCATACAGGACATCAAAGCCAAGATGTTGGCGTCCATTAGGCAGGCTAACACCCGAGGCAGGCAACCGCACGAACCGACTGCAGGGGAAGGGTTGAGTTGGCAAAACCAGCGCTGGCAGGAAATGCAAGCACCGGCGCATGATGCACAGCCTAGCCACGTTAACTACAACGTACCGAGTCATGTGCCAACATCAAACGGCAGGCAAAGTCATCCACCTGGCACTCACGACGCTAGCTCCAACATAGACGTGCAATCGCTTTCACCGAGCGTTGTGTTGGAAGCGCTGCGTCAGATGGCGTATTCAGTAGGAGGACCTCCGCCTGCCGCTGGCTATCCGCCGCTTAGGGAGATGCATTTGAAAAACAAAGTTAAGATGGAAAGAATCAAACCACTTATGCATGGAGAAACGTCCGAAGAGGCGCACATCAATGTGGTGGTGACAACGCAAGCGCCAACTACTACAACTCAGCGTCAGCGGCGCTACACAAAGGCAGAACTGGATTATATGAGAGAACGTGTAGCCATGATTCAGAGCATGCGGCGGCTGGCAGAAGAACGACCAACGCAAATTGATCCAAGCCATCCCCGTCCAAGTCACCTTTCTCCGGGTAAAAGCCGCCCGACACAGCTGGGAAATATTGAGAACGTTGGAAGAGAGCCACAGGAGCCTAATAATAACCGCCCTACACACATCAGCCGTCATCCAAACAACAACAGACCGTCCTTGGTGTCCTATCTCGAAAGCAAACGGAACCAAGAGGCGTCCGCTGCAACACAACCAGTTTCGGAAGGCCTTAGCGAGGCCGCCGCATCTCCCGCCGGTTATGAGACCAACGATGCGCAGAATTTCACCGAGGCTGAGAAAATAATTCTCGATGCACCAGGTCTTTCCATAGTGCAGCGCATGGGAAAACTGCTTGAGTTAAGGCGCATGCAAAAGCAAAATCTAAACGAGAGAAAACCGGAAAGAGAGGCGGAACGGGCACTGATTTCGGAAATCCCTATGGGTGTGAACGAGGTGAAGCAGTCTTGGGAAGTAATCAGCTCGCAAAGTCTGGACTGGACATCAAATTTAAACGATATTCAACCATCAAGAGAAGCTTTCAGACATACGATTCATGATAGCGAACCATCAAGAGATGTTATGAGGCCGCCGGTTCGTGAAAACGAACCACCAAGAGATGTTATGAGGCCGCCGGCTCGTGATTACGAACCACCAAGAGATGTTATGTGGCCGCCGGTTCGTGATAGCGAACCATCAATAAATGGTATGAGGCCGCCGGTTCGTGGTAACGAACCATCAACAAATGTCATTAGGCCGCCGGTTCGGGATAGGGACTCATCAATAGATATTATGTGGCCGCCGGTTCGTGAAAGCGAACCATCAATAGATGGTATGACGCCGCCGGTTCGTGGTAACGAACCATCAAGAGATGTTATGAGGCCGCCGGTTCGGGATAGCGAACCATCAAAAGATATTATGAAGCCGCCGGTTCGTGGTAAAGAACCGTCAAGAGATGTTATGAGGTCGCCGGTTCGTGACAACGAACCATCAAGAGATGTTATGAGGCCGCCGGTTCGTGAAAGCGACGTGCTTTCGTCGAGGGAGATAACTGCGACAAACGTGCATGAGCCGCCAGTACCAATCTCGATGATGGGTAAAGAGCCCCATGAGACGCCTCTAACACAAGACAATATCGGAAAAATGATATCACGCAATGGCGAGCCTAAAAACGTAATCGCCATTCCACTAGATAGAGACATGTTGTTTAAGATTGTACAGTTCATGAAACAGAAAAATGCAGTCGCGAACCAAGGTTCTTCTCCCGCGACCGGATTATAATGTATAGCGCGTTCGTATATTCGGAATCCAAACTAAGTATGTCATTGTCGTGTTCATATATCTGGTCAATAAAAGGTCGTCATTTGTCTAGAGAAGGTTCAATGGCCAAAGAAGACGCCATTCGCCTCCAAACTTCTGGCTAATTGCGGAAGAGTCCGATTTCAAGGAGGGTCGATATGATACATGCTTCAATTATGAGTGTATTGTGATCTGATATTAATAAAGATGTTGTCATTGTATTAAACAATGGTTATACCGACGAAACAAATATCATATGAAGTATGATATGAAGTTGAAATCTAGCAATTTAAAAGAAATTATCTAAACGCTTCTCGTCTAAAATGTATGTGTACGTACCGGTTATCATTTGACTTCTTTACAACAAATCACTACAGACTCAGTAAAGCTGCTGATTCCAATCCAGCAATATTATTAATAAGTCTTTAGTTTTCAGTTCTTGGTTTCCATAGCATCCCTATATAATTGTGTTTTTTTATCATGCCCCCATAACAAAAACAAGCAGCGAAGTGTAAAAAAACAACACTTATTCCATCGCAATGCCACTATTCTTTTACAATACCATCCCATTTTCATTAAATTCCAAAGTGTTTGTATAATTATTGGATTCAAACTACCCTACTACCCTACAAGTCCGTTATTTCAGCCACATACCGAATATTCCTTGGTTAGCACAATGTTACACGGCGCCAATTTTCATAATACTTATTGGCCTCTAAACAATTCCCAACATTCCTATGACAAATCCAAAACCCTTTGGTTTCTAATACAGCCACACCTTTTACTGGTTTCCAACACTAAAACATTTGTATCGGTTTTCAACGCAACCACGGTATTAATTGATTTCCAAAACAACCACAATATCCGTTGGTGTTCCAAAACAACTAAGGTATTTCTTGGTTTTCAATACAACCAAAGTATTCATTGTTTTTTTTAATGCAACCACATTGTTTATTTGCTTTAAATGCAAGCAAAGTATCGATTGGTTTTCAACACAAATACAGTTACCGTATTTAATTGTATTCAATGCAACCTCATATTTCCTTGGCTCCCAACACAATAAGAGTAGTCAATGGTTTCCAACTAGTGTTCACAATTCACCGGTTTCTACAATAACTAAATATGTCTTTGCCCCAGCACTTCATTATTTGCATTCCTACACAACGAATATATTATTTTGTTTTCATTTTAACCGCATTATCTTATGGATACAAATGTTGTATGACTTTTTGTGAATAAATTATGTATAGTAACTGTTATTATAGGACAAATTAAGCATTATTTAAGAATATTTAGACTCTAGTTTAATGAACGATTTACTACTAATTGTGTTCCCTGTAAAAAGATCAGTAAATGCCAAAAACAATGTATACTTAACATAACGATGTTATGTGTATGTAATTACGAATAAAGAGATTTGATAAAACCACTGTGATCTGTAACCACTCATTGCGCGACAGCAGTTCAAGCAATCCAGTTAAGAACAAGAGCTGTGTTCGTGAAACACAATGCCCCCTACTGCGCCACTTTGAAGCCATATATTTTACCTTCGACCTTGAATGATGACCTTGACCTTTCTCTACTCAAAATGTGCAGCTCCATGAGATACGCATGCATGCCAACTATGGAGTTGCTATCTTCAATATTGCAAAATTTGACCTTTGACCTTGAAGGATGACCTTGACCTTTCACCACTCAAAATATGTAGTTCCATGAGATACGCATGCATGCCAAATATCGAGTTGCTATCTTTAATATTTCAAAATTTTACCTTAACCTTGAAGGATGACCTTGACCTCTCAGCACTCAAAATGTGCAACTCCATGAGATACACATGCATGCCAAATATCAAGTTGCTATCTTCAATATTGCAAAATTTATGGGCAATGTTAAAGTTTTCGGACGGACAAACGGACGGACTGACTGACGAACAGACAGACGGACGGTTAAAAAACTATATGTCACCCTTCAAGGGCATAAAACAGTTATGGCGAAAGTTAAAGTTTTCGGACGGACGGACAGATGCCATATATTTGACCTTTGACTTGGAAGGATGACCTTGACCTCCACCTTTCAAAATGTGCAGCTCTATGAGATACACATGCATGCCAAATTTCAAGCTGCTATCTTCAATATTGCAAAATTTATGGGCAATGTTAAAGTTTTCGGACGGACGGACAAACGGACGGACTGACTGACGAACAGACAGACGGACGGTTAAAAAACTATATGTCACCCTTCAAGGGCATAAAACAGTTATGGCGAAAGTTAAAGTTTTCGGACGGACGGACAGATGCCATATATTTGACCTGGAAGGATGACCTTGACCTCCACCTTTCAAAATGTGCAGCTCCATGAGATACAGATGCATGCCAAATTTCAAGTTGCTGTCTTTATTATTGAAAAAGTGGTGGCCAATGTTAAAGTTTTCGGACTGACACACTGACTGACTGACTGACTGACTGACTGACTGACTGACTGACTGACTGACTGACTGACTGACTGACTGACTGACTGACTGACTGACTGACTGACTGACTGACTGACTGACTGACTGACTGACTGACTGACTGACTGACTGACTGACTGACTGACTGACTGACTGACTGACTGACTGACTGACTGACTGACTGACTGACTGACTGACTGACTGACTGACTGACTGACGGACTGACGGACTGACGGACTGACGGACAGTTCATCCTACCGGGGGCATACAAACAAATAGCTGAACTACTACTACTACTTTTACTGAAATTGCTTTATAATACATTCTATGGTATTCTTTGCATTTCATCCAACATTATTTCAGTAACTTGAATCCTTTGTCTGATATATAATGTGGTTAGACAATTTCCACTTTAGATATGTAAAACTGATAGTCTTAATTACTAACTCGTTTGCCAGTTTGTGCTAATAAAGTAATGACAAGTGTTTTGAGGCTCTTATAAAGTGAATCGATGAAGTAAGAATTGCGATCATCACTACCACCTACTTTAAATCAGTGACTAATTAAATTATACATACAACCCCCATATACACGTATTAAGACATCATTCTATGTACCTTACAATTAATTGATGTGACAAAGCAGTCAAGTCGTTTTTTACATATTCCAAAATAGTGTTGGTAAAAAGAAATAATACTCGAGAATGTTAAAAAGGCATTATTGATAATACATAAAGAATTTAAAAGTACATTTGTATTCATATGTGCCCACATACACTTACTATATGCCTCTTCAAGCAAAGAAATTGCAACAAAAAGGCTGGAAATTAGTTTTTTTGCCATCAAAAAGAATTATAAAGTCACTGCTCATGTCAGGTTTCCAGGTCTTCTCCAGATGGTATCCATATTTTCCCATCATGGTCATTAAAAACACAAATCTCTCCATAAGAAATAGTTTTCTGCAGATACCCTGCTGAGAGGTCATGGCAGACATGTGTAAGTTTGTATTATAAGATTTGTGTAAAAGACATACTTGAGAGCTTTTATAGTAAAAATTTACCAGAAAGTGATTTATAAAAACGGAATAAACGGGATTATCGGATAGTAAATAGTAACTTGAAAAGTAGTTAGTATACAGACTACAGTAGTAGAGTCGGGTTGAAACGGATGTATTGGGGAATCGTTCGAGTCGGGATTTTACTATCTGTGCGGGAAAGTTTTAAAACAATTCAACAATATAAAAAAATCAATATATTTCTAAATGACCGGGGGCTTTTCTTGAAGAGTCATAGCGCACCAAATGACGTTTTTTTGACGCTGCTTTTCTTTAAGTTATAACGCACCACAGAACGTGAATTGACACGTTAAATTAAAAAAAAAATCAACGTCGGCAGGGGACAACTCTCCCGAACCACCCGTATCAGCCCCGGGGCGCCCGACAAAAATCCTGTGGAAAGCACTGCTTTCGTATTATGTTTTGAAAATATTTGTTGATTACGTGTTTCATAATCAATTTAGCCAGCCACCTTCGTTTACTTGTTTAAGATCATTTCACATTAAGACCACGAGGAGGTCCGTCTATCCGCAGACCAAACTTCTGCCTCCTGAAGAACTGCACGATCAGTCTTAGAGCGCAACAGGCACAAGTGGTCAGCGTTGTTTGAGGATCATACCGAGGTTAGTGTAATACTAGCGATGTTCCTAGGTGTGTGTGTCGAAGTTTAGGACGTAAATCCGCTTCTGTGGCTGCATTAAGTGAGAAACCAGAGTGTGGCCCAGCACTCCTACCTTATATACTTTACTAGACTTACGAATTTGGGACACATTTTGCAAAACCGGTATGGCTGCAATTTCCAACTATTTGCTTGTAACTGAAAGATGTCCAATTTTGGTATGGTCTTGTGCTAAAGTGGGGGTTAAGAGAGTGCCCGGGGGAAACCCCACAGGTCCGGTATGGCGACCACTAATCAAGCTCTCATGTACCGTAAGCGACGATTGAACCCGGGTCGCCAAGGTAAGAAGCGCGTGTACCAACCACTGCGCTAACCAGACAGCCACGATGTTCTCGGGTGTTTAATGACATACGTATATATGGTACAAGCAGGTGGTAGACAAAAAAAAACGTAATCATTAAACTCAGATATGTGTTATGCATATGTTATTGTAACAAAAGCTTATAATCTAAACTTGCAGGTATTGCGCAATAGACATTAAAGCACCCGTGAAATGTCATTACACCAGTTTCACCTGCCTTATATTTAATTTCCAATTAATCGCTAGATTTGTTTAAATTGTGCTTTAACTCTTGGGATATATCTGCATGTTTTATTATGTTTGGTAATTCTTGGGAGTTATCTGCATGTTTTATTATGTTTGGGTGTATATTTCTTTGTTTTCAAAAATCATGCATTTGCTTCACCTACGAGGCTTGGAAAGCGACAACGAAAATACTCAGCTGTATTTTTCTCAAGTCAAATACCATCGTTTGTCTGAAGATATTTCACATAATAAAACAGTTGATACTTAACATAAACTTATTTGTTAGTTTTTGACCCGGCATGACCCATATTCAAACTTGACCTAGACATCATTTAGATACAACATCTGACCAAGTTTGGTGAAGATCGGATGCAAACAACTTGAATTAGAGAGCGGACACTTAATACGGATAGACCGACCAACAGACAGACAGACAAGCTCACTCCTATATACCTCCTAAACTTCGTTTGTAGGGGTATAAACATGTTTTTACAAGCTTAAACAAATATAACAGTGGACTCTGATTAGTTATTTATTCTTTTCTGTCATACTGTATCAGGTAGCTACAAAGAACACATTTATTGATAATACTGTTGCATTCTTTCTACTTTATCGTATAACTATATCGTATAATTTAACACTTGCTCGTAATATATAACAATTTATTAACAATTACAACAACTAGTTTCAATGAGTGTGCGTTAGCTCCTCGTCTCGCTCTGGGCGTCTCCTCATTACGCATGCACCAAGGCGCTTCCGATAGGTCAGCCACAATTCTCCAGGTCAGCCACAACAATACTAAGCATTAAACCGGTTAAACAAGCAAAAATTAAAACAATAGTCAAACTTAAAATGAACTTAAAGACCACAGGCTCCTGCCATGATTTTATACATTTATACTATACAGTTAATACCATTCAGTCAATACATATTTCAATAAAGAACTAAATATAAGAGAGCTTGTTTCTTCTGATTTGTGTAAATTGTATGATAAATATATACACAAATAATACAATTCATATATTGTTGAAAGAAAAAGGTGCAATTATCATAAAGCATCTTGCTCAAAGAAATAAAATTTCATAAAATCAAATGCTGGCTTGTCACCATGGCATCTCGTAAATGGGGTAGAAAATAGTATTTAACAACTGCAAGTCAGCCCTAACAAACATATTCCATACATGAAGCATTCAAATACATGTACATTGTAGTTTTAACAGAATAACCTAAATGTAGAGCCCTTACACATATATACCCTCTATGCAAATATTGTTTAATTACAATTTCAATTATAACAGTTGTAATATTCTCCCAAAATAAATGTCAATGTCATAGAAATAGCAAGAATATTTAATAAAACGTGTTAAGACAGTTTGTTGCTGTAAATCATCAACCAACCAATCATAATCATCATCATCATCTTAAGAAGGACACACAATCAACAATGTTTTTTTTGGCAATACAACGCTATATTTTAAGGCATGATTAATATTCAGATGACTGCCTTCAGACAATAAATGTCACAATATGAATTAATTTTATGCAGCTGGTATATTGGTAATTTCTCAAAAGCAATGCTTCTTTATGTCAACAAAATGATTTCCTACTTGCTAAGCACAGGTTCTGAGCAAACATCATGAAGAAGACTTGCTGAAAAACAAGTGATTATAAGGTTCATAAGGTTTTACTATTGCCATTAAGTTTATGCTAAGTCCTTACAGGAAACAGATATAACTGTATATGCCTTTATAATAGTATGATATATCCAGAGTTTTATCTGTACTTATTCTGATTGAAGCATTAAAACACTAATGACCAGTCTTCTTTTTGTGTTTATTAAAAGAAGATCTATATTTGTAAAAAGTTCCACACATGTAGCACTGATGTTGTTCAGGGTTATCATGAGCTTTCCTGTGTTCTTGAAAGTAGCGTTTTGTCTTGAAAATGCTTCCACACTTATCACACTTGGGTGATTCCATTATTCCGCACACATGCCGTGACAGGTTAGGCAAGTACTGATATGATTTGTTGCACTTAGGAACCTTAAATGGTTTGGACCCATCATGTTTTGCCCTGTGTCTATCTAACTCATTTCTATAATTGTACCCTTTACCACATACTTCACACACAAAGCTAAAGTAAGATTTGTGTAGCCTTGTTCTGTGAACATTTAAGTCGCGTTTTGTTTTAAAGGTTTTTTCACATTCAATGCACCAGTAAGTGCGTAAGTGACTGTGTTTGCTCATATGATTCTTTAAGTCATAGGTGGAATAGAACACGTTTTCTCGCAAAGGTGCACTTTTGACCATCACTGGAATGGCTAACTAAATGTATTTTGTATCCAGTTCTTGTGCTATATTTGTTTTCACACATATTGCATTTATATTTCTTCTTGTTATCGTCAACAACAATTTCATCAGAACATTCTAAGTTTAAAGGTTGCTCTGTGGCTTTTTCATTATTGTTGCAGTCAAACAATAAATTATCCACTTGGGCTCCGGACTCAACATTGTTTTCATTTCTAACAGTTTCAGATTACACTACAAAACTCTCCTGCTCCTCTTCAGTCTCCGCAATCCCGAAAAAACTTATGTCGGTCGTGAAATCCTGATTATCATATTATAAATTATCATATTATAGCAATGGACATTTGCTATTGTTCGGCAGTCAAGAGTCTTTTAACTGGCACACTTTTCTTTCGTGGTTACTTTACACATGCCATTGGTATAGCAGTTGATAAAGCAGGATAAATTGTTTCAATTTTTTTTTAAGTTTACAAGAGCTCCGTGGTCAGGGACAGAGGCCCCCCTAAACAGGGTCTTGACACAGGATTTTTTTGCAACAAAACTGATCATATGAGTTAAACTTATCATATAAGTGTGACTTAGCCATTCAAATAAAACTTAATATCACAGTGATCATGACATTTGAACTAGTGACCCCTATTTCAACAGGGGTCTTCCACTGTCCAAGGCCAATGCATACGTGGAGTATCAAGCCAATCGGTGAATCAGTTGACGAGTTATTGATCGAAAACTATTTCACGCTTAGTGTGACAGTGACCTTAACTTTTGACCTAGTGATCCTGATTACAATGAGGGCCATCTACCGTCCAGCGCCTATGCACATGGGAAATATCAAGCCAATCGGTCCCTTCGTTCAAAAGTTATTGATCGGAAACAATGTTCACTCTTGTGTGACAGTGACCTTGACCTTTGACATAGTGACCCCAATTTAAATAGGGGTCATCTATTGGCAAAGGCAAATGCACATGGGAAGTATCAAGCAAATTGGTCAATCAGATCACAAGTTATTGATCGGAAACAAACCGACCGACCGACATCCAGCAAAACAATATACACCCCTCTTCTTCAAAGGGGGGGGGGGGCATAATAATAATAATCAGTTCACTGCTACATCCAATCAAAGAAATATGGAACAGTGGCCCTTATCCATTGAATAAACTTATCATCTGAGACTGTACTCACCATATTCTATCTGACTATCTCGAACTTCAAACTCATAATCCGAACTCGGATCATGACAGGTGTGAGGGCACTGGTATCTGAAACAAATAGCATACTGTTATAAGTGAACTATGAAATGAAAACTTTTGATAAACATACATCGTATTCAAATAAAACAGATAATAGCTCTGAATGTTGATATTGAAATAATCCAAAAACGGCACACCATGCGTGCAATTAGAAGAAAGTGCAAAATTTGTAAACAAGGGAAGTCGCTCTAAATATAAACCTAAGTTACACCCAACTCCCTTATATTCAATAAAATAATTAATTACAATTATTATAATCGCACCAAAGTAAAAATAATGGTTAATAAAAAAGATTAACATTACGACAACATTTATATTTTACAATTATTACTGCTGAACTGGTCTAAACACTTTTTAAACACATCGTGATCAAATCGTTTACTAGTATATGATTTTAATAATAAAACAATCAAAGGTGATCAAATGGTTTATATAATTTTAATATTAGAACAATCAAAGGGTTGTTATATCTTATAAATATTAACGATTTATCGGTCGTTCTGCAATTGTACGCGTTCTACATCCGATTTTGTAAGAACCAATACAGCGTGTAACCTTTAATGTCTAGTTTTAATAAGCTTTTTTCAGGGCAAAATCAATACATTTTTCATGCGTTTTAACTCGCGTTTAGACAGAGTGTTCAGGGCTGAGTGACGAGAAATAACCGACCCATTCACTTAACAATCTTAAAAAAAATCAAGAAATTCGTTAAATGTTAAGCATATCAGCAGAATCCAATATATTCTTTAAACGTAATATATTTAAGAGAAATAACCGACCAATTTATTTAACAATCTTAAATCAAGAAATTCTTTAAATATTAACCATTTCAGCAGAATCCAATATAATATTCTTTAATCGAACTATACTTAAGTTCACTAGTCTCGGCTATTATCCGGTGCCTACTTCATGCATTATCCGGTGCCTACTTCATGCATTATCCGGTGCCTACTTCATGCATTATCCGGTGCCTACTTCATGCATTATCCGGTGCCTACTTCATGCATTATCCGGTGCCTACTTCATGCATTATCCGGTGCCTACTTCATGCATTATCCAGTGCCTACTTCATGCATTATCCGGTGCCTACTTCATGCATTATCCGGTGCCTACTTCATGCATTATCCAGTGCCTACTTCATGCATTATCCGGTGCCTACTTCATGCATTATCCGGTGCCTACTTCATGCATTATCCGGTGCCAGCAATCGACACATAAAATACATATTTTTTTTCAACAAACTAAACCATCACTCATCATGGAAATGATTTAACAATAATTATGCTGCCGTTTTCATCAGGAAACTAGCTCAGAAATTTGAATTTATTTGTTAATATGGACCAACATCTGCATTTTCCTTCCGTTTCCACAGGTTTTGCGCATAAACTGTTGGACAATATAGGTTCCCACTGCATATTGACGTTTTTGTTACTGAGCACGAGAATACGATTAACTTAATGAATGTCTTAGTTTATCCGTGGAATATTGGTTTGGGGAAAAATGTTAACTTAAAATGAAGAATATTGAAATTAAAGAACACACTTACCTCAAAACATTTAATATATTGCTGATATGATCCGGTGCCGTTTCGTGTATTATTCGGAAACGTTCAAATGTTTCCGATATTATCCGTATTGGTTAAGCACCGTGAAAATTATGGTAAAATACTGAACACTGCTCCAATGGTTTTACACTGCTCACAAGGTTTCGGGTTCCTTTGGTGTTTATTGAAGATCAATGAAAAGCGTACTTGAACTAAAAGAAAACGCGGCAATGCGGATTAAAGAACTGTATTGGAATATGTGTAACACTTCTTACATGTACATCTCAATTTGCTAGACCCACATAATGTCGATGGCACTTCTGTTGCTACAAGGGTCTACCATTCCGCGTTGCTCGATTACATATGCATGACCACGATAAAAGTTATTAGCGTTTATTTCGTATTAAAGGGGCCTTTTCACAAATTTTGGCATGTTTGAAGTTTGTCATTAAATGTTTTATATGGATAAATGTAAACATTGGATCTAAAAAGCGCAAGTAAAAAACGAAAACAAAATTAAAGAAAGAAAAAAGTAACCCTAAACTTGGCTTGAACCAATGGCCCCTGGAGCAAAAGCCTATTGCTAAGACCACTCGGCCATCCGTGCTCATGCAATGAGCGATTCATTTTAAACTAAATATAAGAAGTCCTCGTAGTATCACAAAATATAGCGACAACAACAGAACTCTCCAAATTGTTCAATCGTTTCGCGTTGCAACGCTTTATATTTTCAGGTTTTAAATCGTGCATATAATAAATATTTTAGAGCATGATAAATGTTCAGTATTACTGTTTCCTCACAGATATCAAAACTACGACGAAAAATTGCGGATCTAAAACATTTTTTTTTATTTTGTCAATTTACCGAATCGTGAAAAGGCCCCTTTAATATGAGCTTTATATCTCGACTTAACTTCCTATGAAATTCATTATTGGGATGACCTTATTACAGCGCCACTGAAAAAACTCGCAGAGTACGCAAATTTTAATACGAAATAAACTCTAATTACTTTTTGACTCGTATGGATGGAAAAACAGTGTCATTAAAACAGTAAGCAAACGTAATTAAGGGTATACAACGGCGAAAATTACCTGTCCTAGGCATGAACGTCGCCATCTTGACTATCGCGTGATTAACCCTTATGCACAGAAGCCCGTGGCGGACGTGTTGACGCGTAATCTGTGAAACGCCATTTCCGCTCAACGGACCGCAATTAACGAATTTTCCACTCCCTCACGACTCGGTATCTCAATACAACGAAAAGTAGTTTAAAAAAACAATATTGGTTGATCGGGGCTTCGGCTACGGTACGTTTTAGATTCTCAGCTGCAGAAATGAAAACGACCCATGCTTATGATATAACTGCATGTATAATAAATGTGGAATAATGCATTTTTAATATCATTGTCATAGTTAAAAGCCAAACATTTCCATCTTAATTAAAGATCATCAATTTTTTTGATAAACAAAGACACATCCACTTAACAAATCTCGCCCAAACACACTCGCTGCTCTTGAAAATAAATTCAAACGTTTAAATAAAAGACAATCATTAATAAAATTTCACAAACAATTCCTGATAATAAAAACATTTATTATGAGTCTTAAAGCGGTTCCAAATGAGTTTGCCCCGAATATTCTGACCAAAAGTGATTAAAAACAACAGTTACGTCTATGCCTGCCCCGTAAGGGAGGCATATGTGTAATAAGTTCTGAGCGGTTATTCCGCATTGTGTTGAAAATATGCAAATATATCGCTCATTTTCGCTATGATTCAATTCATTTTCACGATTCGTTGATTGTGACAAATAACGCCGAAAATGTGTAAAATACTTGTTAACGGAATTATTAAAAACTTATCATGAACATGTATATGTTTATTTAAAGAATCTTGTTTATGTTTATCGTATTAAATGTATTATTAACCAGAATAAGTTTTCATCCGATGGTGTGTTTATGGCTCAACTGATGTTTAGCCTCGGAAGTGTTATGATTATTCAATGGCAGAAACTAGCAAAACAATCGTAACCCCTCGGCCTATCTAATAAAATCCGAGAAATAACATGTAGTGCGGACTTCAAACGTGTTCCATTGCGGAGCATACAGACTTCGTAACGTTGCAACCAATCTCCCCTCAAGAGTTCTCGTTCCCAGCTCTCACATACAAACTCTGCCATCACAAGAAAGTAATAACAGATTTAATAGAATTTTGTGTTCAAGTATAATATTATGATCAAAGTACTGACAGTACTGATGTGACGATGCTTTTGAAGAGGATGGATATAAAAGCATCAATTTAAGTTTATCTACATCACCAAAATTGTGTATGTGGGAACGAAAATTTTGGGTACGAAGCAAAAATGGGTACGAAAATTGTGGGTATAAAAATTATGCCAAAAAAATGGGTAAAAAAAATTTGGATAGGAAAAAAAATTCGGTAGGAAAAAAAATATGGGTACGAAAAAAAAATTGGCTACGAAAAATAATTGGGTACGAAAAATTTTGGGTAAGAAAAATTTTGGGTAAGAAAAAAAAATGGGGGTACGGGGAAGTAGTACCCGTGGGGAACTTGACCCATTCAGCGAAACTGGGAGGCGGGTTACATTCTCGATCAAATATAACAAGAAATATCGTTAAAAAGATATTCGACGTGTATTTTCTGTGCCACTTATCTTAAAAAACGTTCTGTTATAGTAAAACGTTTGTGGGTAATACCATTACGTTTCAGCAGATATATTCAAAACTTGACATGATCTTTAATTACACCATGCTCTTTAATTTCACATGTATATCATACCAAACTTTATATTTCGTTGTTTTCTTTCCTAAGTTAATGATGTCATGTGTACGGACGTGAGTTCACATACTTTTTCTCTTTTGATTATTGTTTTTTTCACTAATTCAATAAGCTTAGGCATGTTTGTTCGTTAAGTACGGAAATAATTTCATGATGATTCCCGAAAGTAGGTATGAGCACATAGTCGTAAGAGTACTTGAATACGTGAGTTCGCCCATGAACACATGGTAAGGTTGACTAAATCTCCGCGATATGACCTAATATGTGTTTAAAACAGCAAACAATATCCAACAAACGAATGAATTATCAAACATAGTATGTGCACTGATGTGGCTCTGTAATTTCTGTTTGAAAAGTTTATTAAATATGCAAAAAATGAAAAAGTGCATTAGAGCGAGTTTCATAGATATCATACGGCTATTATGCTGTTTATATACCATACTCGCTACAACGATTACAAATGGAAGGTTTGAAATAATTCGTTTTCTTTACACTCATGATCGCTTTAAACGTTAATTATACACGTTTTTATTTGCAATTTATTAACAGAATCACTACAAATGTCAAATACAATACAGAAAATGCATAGTTGTTTCATTGATCTATAAACATATAATGGATTTAATATAACTGATTTAAAATTAAAGTTTTCAAACTATTATTGAATCTTTTCCCCAGAATATACTGTGCTATGTATAGCTGAGCTTCTTTTACCTTTATCAATGATAGTCAGCGAGGTATGCCGATTAGAAAAATCGAGCTATCTCAATCGGATTTGCTCGGTCTTTTACATAGGTCGCCATTGTGAAGAATTGTGTCTTGGTATGATAACTTAGACGAGCTGCTTCGCAGCATCGTCAAAAAGTAGTTACATTTTATTTTAAACGTTGACAAAAGTGTATAAGTTTTGGTTCATAATGAACAAATAAAAAAATTACCTAAATTTAAAAATAACGGGGCAATTATTGTACCACGTGACTCGGCTGTCATCACGTGGTTGGTTAAAAAGCATGGCTTTGATCCAGCTCTTCTGGTTACAGTCAAATCTCAGTGCGGAGGTCAGGTCGCAACATAAGAGCACACCGACATAACCGCACTGAAACTATTCCAACAACGCTGTTCACTGACGAGAGCTCCGACGGCGTTGAAAGTCCATTGGTAAGATACCGGGAAGTTTCTGCTGAAGCAAATGTTTAAGGAAAAGATGACTGAATTAAAATCTAAAAAGTTATCAAAAATTAAAGTTTTTAGAAGTACACATAAATGACACAAGAAGCGTAGAAATATTGCAAAACACCATATATCAAACGGAAAATCTGAAATTTGTATCAAGGGAGATTATTATTTTGCGAGCAAATAAATGTCCGGATGTTAATGTTATTTCTTATTGGCTAGACGTTTATTTATGCTCTTGTTTTAATTAACCTTAGTTTAAACCTATTTATTTTAGCTCGATTGCATAGAAAGCCTTAGGCTTGTTTGAAACGGGGGAAATCTATAGAACGCTCCCACACTATAGAACGCTCCCACAGTGGGGATCGAACCCGTGACCTCCCGATCGCTAGGCGGACACCATATCCACTACAACACTGCGACCTTATTAACCTTATTATTACCGGTTACATCATTACTATTTACGAGACTGGACGACCTTTTCATTCGATAGGTAAGATTAAAGTTCTTCTTGTTTTTTTATTTTTCATTATACTATTAAGATCGCTCAATTGTCACTTAATCAGAAAGGTACAATTCGTTGTTGGTGTTGTGTTGTTTTTGTGTTGTTGTTATATTTACGCAAAATATTACATACACGCTACATTTTTAGCACACTTTCTATTTACGTTTTAAATCCTTATTCAAATTATTAAAATAATTTCAAATAATATGCACAATAATTTGCAGATTCATATTAAAATACTGTAATTTCCCCGCTCTCTTGCCGCCAAAAATCGCAAGGTAAATGTTTGCCGTCACAAAATTAACGATATTACAGCCCTCGACAGTCTTAGGCAAAAAACAAGAAAAGTATGTATCTGTTGAATCTATTTAAGCAACGTATCTCATTAATAAATACATTGAAAGGTATGTTCACAACATCAAATACGACGAGATTTACTTTGTTAAAGGGATCTTTTCACGTTTCGGTAAATTGACAAAAAAGTTGTTTCAGATTCGCAAATTTTCGTTTTAGTTATGATATTTGTGAGGAAACAGTAACACTGAAAATTTACCATGGTCTAATATAGCCATTTTATGCATCTTTTGACAATTTAATTACCTGAAAATTATAAAGCGTTGCAACGCGAAACGATTGAATAATTTGGAGAGTTCTGTTGTTGTCGTTTAATTTTGTGAAACTACGAAGATTGCTTATATAAAGTATAATATACGTCGCGTATACATACGTGGCAGGATGGCCGAGCGGTCTTATTGTTTTTTTTATTCAGGACTCCGGGGGTCACTGGTTCGAGCCCTGCTGCGGGATACTTTTTTCATTTTTTAAATTTTATTCTTGATTTTTAACTGGAGCTTTTTAGATCCAATGTTTACATTTATCAATATAAATCATTTAATGACAAACTTCAAAACATGCCAAAATCTGTGAAAAGGCCCCTTTAAAGGGATCTTTTCACGCTTTGGTAAATTGACAAAATTAAAAAAAGTTTGTTTCAGATTCGCGAATTTACGTTTTAGTTATGATATTTGTGAGGAAACAGTATTACTGAACATTTACCATAGTCCAATATAGCCATTATATGTATCTTTTGACGATTTAAAAACCTAAAAATTATAAAGCGTTGCAACGCGAAACGATTGAATAATTTGGAGAGTTCTGTTGTTGTCGTTTAAATTTACGAAACTACGAAGATTGCTTATATAAGGTATAAAATACTTAAATTGTTTAACCCGGCGGAATATCTGAGAGGGCTAATGCGTTTTTACTTCAGACTAACTCCAGGACTCCGGGGGTCACTGGTTCGAGCCCTGGTACCGGCTACTTTTTTTTTCCTTTTTTAAATTTTATTCTTGATTTTTTACTGGAGCTTTTAAGATCCAATGTTTATATTTATCAATATAAAGCCTTTAGTGACAAACTTCAAAGTATGCCAAAATCTGTGAAAAGGCCCCTTTAAAAAACAACACATAACTGAGTATACAAAAATGGCCAAAAACTGTTAGAAGGTTTTTTTCCAGCCATTTTAGGAAAAGGAGTCTGATTAAATTTGGATTTTTGTTATTGAGTTTAGATCAAGAGTCTAATAATCATGAGTTATAAGAGACTTCTTTCTTAATGTTGTTTTTTTTGTGGAAATTGTGACTTTTTTATAATTTTGGTTTGATATAGGGTCCGTTTACTTCTGAATCGAGTCCATTTTATGGTCTTTTTTAAATAGCAAAAAAACCTGGTTAGAAACATAGTTATTGGAATGATGGCATATATGAAACAAATAGAACTACGATAATTTAATCAAAATATCGTTCTCATCCACGTTTTAAGGGATTTGTTATTAGATTTGGGTATTTTTTTCAAATGTTGTTATTACATATGATAGCTTAGAAATGTTCAATGTTTTTAATAGACTTAACTAATTTTTGTAGTAAGAAAAAACAGTTGAAAAAGAAAAAATAAACGTATGTCGCGGGTATTCGTAGCCGCAATGCATCGATCTGTTATTGGATGCACTACCACTGCGCCACGCAAAATTTCGTCTTACGAAAGCGAAACATAATATCTTTAACAGAGGGGGTAATCGCGTGATAGTCAAGATTTTAACTACCATGTGATCTGATCGACAGAACAGCCGAAAGTTATTTTTATGGACGGAACTTCACATAAAATAGTACACAAGAAAAATTAGATACATAGGATAAATCTTTAGTAAAAACCGTGTTAGAATCGCACTCGTGATTAAATCCCTACGCATCTGAACTTCCGTCCGTAGGTTATTCGACAACAAACTATTACGTACACGAATTATTTCTTAATTAAAATACACATTATATCTCGACTTTACTCCCCGCAAATTTTCTTAGTGACAATTTGCTGTAATTTGGTCATCCCGTTAAGAATACGTTTCACATTCGTTCGATGCTTTATATTAAGACATATTTAATAGTTAAATAAAACACCACGTCCGAATTTCGTCTTTAAAATCCATATAGTCTAGCTTAAACTGATGTGTTCCACCATATACATTACGTCACATAAGAAACGTAATAATTTGAAGGTAATTAAATACAGAAAGCTTGTTCGGAAATAAAAATTTAAGTAAAGGTGCAAAATATGATGATATGTTATATAAACGAGAACACGCGGCAGAGGTGGGCCAGACGTCTATTATCGGCCCTAGCGCATATTGGCCTTCGGGCCTTTATGCCGGCAGACGTCCGGTCCAGCTCTGCCGTGTATTATTGTCTAAATACCGACATGATCACATTGTACAAAATTGCGACATCACACACTTTGAAATAATCTCTTACAAGCATACTATAACAACTACATGTTATGGTAATAGGATGTTAAACCTGCCAATAGGCAAAGGGATCTTCATTAGTTATGGACGCCTCGGCCCATGTAGAAACGAAGCATACATGTGTTTGTACTGTGGGGTTTAGGCTCAGACAAAGTATACAAGGTCGCTTTATAATAATTATTAGTAGTAGTAGTAGAAGCAGTAGTACGAGCAGCAGCAGCATCAGCAGCAGAAGTAGCAGTAGTAGCAGTAGAGCAGTAGAAGTAATAGTATCAGTAGTAGTAGTAGTAGTAGTAGTAGTAGTAGTAGTAGTAGTAGTAGTAGTAGTAGTAGTACTAGTAGTAGTAGTAGTAGTAGTAGTAGTAGTAGTAGTAGTAGTAGTAGTAGTAGTAGTAGTAGTAGTAGTAGTAGTAGCAGTACAGTAGTAGTAGAAGTAGTTGTTGTTGTTGTTGTTGTGGTTGTAGTAGTAGTAGTATTGCCTGACCGTTCAAACTTTCGAAGTGTTTATGAAATTACCAAGCAGAAAATAATATTACACCAGGGTACTTGAACTGATCTATATCAATATCGTTTCAATATATGTTCATATTATTAAAATTAAAAGATTATTTCAGTCTTTTCGATTAGTTTCAGTGTTATTAACGTTAACGCTTAGCATTCACTTCGATCAGGTATCACGAAGTACATCGAGTGATTATTGAAGTTCTATTCCGGTTGAACACTGTATACATCTACAACCGTGTGACCATAACGGCCCTGCACTTCATGATTGTTTATTGGCAGTCGTTTAGGTGTTTACAATGTGTGATTATTTCAGACTAGTTGTAAATCTGTGAAATTGTATTTGCAGTCATGACATGCATAAATGGTGAACCTTTGAAGTAACAGAGTAAAGCGTACTGGATCTGAGCAAGTTAGTGTGAGAAATATAATGACATCAACATGCTATGAAACATAATATCGAATTTTAAAAATGATATTCTGTTGTTTTCTGTAGCAATTCAGTGGTTGTTTAAATTTTATATGTATTTTATTTTTTGTAATTGCAATACGAACAATTTAATAAAAAAATAACACGAACGAGTTCAAAACATTGTAATCTTTCTTTGAAACATTATCCGTGCAGAATGTTTTATTGAAAATGGTCGTGATCATAACCTTAATTGTCATATAATTTGGTGACAATTGTTTATTTAAAACTCGTTTAAGTGAATGCTGTTATCACACTTAAGTGTATATTGTGTTTGCTTTAGTCATTCTGATTGTCTGGGTATAAAAATTAAAGTAACCGAAGAGAATTTCACATTTAAATTATAAAATGTGACGTTTTCTCTAAAGTCAGGTCTAGTTAAGATTCCGTTTAGGATCTTTTTCAATACATGCCCAGGGCCGCTATACATACATACGGGCGTTCTGTCGAGTGTTACAGTGTTTGTTCTCGAGATACTTGGTGTCTACTTCACTCCCGGTCGGAAGACCTATTGACTGGTTAGATGTTCTACCATATGACCATTACCGCCCTGCTCTTGACGGTTGATTAGTTGAAGCAGTTAAGGTGTTTACAAGAGGAGATTATTTCATACAAGAGCCTATAGTATTACGGGTTGTAAACCTGTGAAAGTATAGCTGCCGCTTGTGAAGTAGCGTACTAGATTTTACTTCGCTGCTTTACGATTGTAGGAAATATGACCTTGCGTTTTATGACTGGAATGAAATAATCATGACATTAATACGAAATTAAACCTAATATCGTTTAGAACAAATTACCAGACCGCGATGTCCGATTACCTCGGTTACATTTTGATGTTCAACGTTTTACTCAGTATGATGGCGTGCCGGTTTTGTCCCGTTTTATGTCGCGGTTTGTTAGAATTGCAAGGTTGGTTTTTCTGTCCAGCTTCTTTGCTTAAATTGTGAATAATTGAAATTGAACATACTTCTTCATCTAATGCAATCGAATATGATACATGTACTAATACTACTGATCTTATTGACGATGAAATACTTCTGTAGCGATAATTGGCGAATAATATTTGAGAACATTCACTTGAACTTCTGAAATTATATTTCCCACAGGTGTGGCACATATGATTTGTTAAAGTAATGGACCAAATTCAAAATATTGGAAACACAACGCAATGAAAGTAATTATGTTTTCGTTGAGCGTTCGGCCATCAGGCGACTTGGTACATCCTAAAGAGATTCACCTTACAAGCAACAGTATTAGTTTGATACTAATAATGTATAAGTATCTCAGAACTCTTATCATAATATATTCATAATGTCATGTATCTCAAGAATGATTAACATTCACATTATAAGTAAGAAGGTATCATACACCGGCAAAACACTTCACATGTTAGTCACTTATATATAAGACACTCATATACACGAACATGTGTTGCGTGAACCTTATATTATGAACCACACTAATGTATTAATTTGGTTAATTATCCTTACAAACACTGTCTGACGGATAAAAAAAATTTTTCCCTACTTTCTTTATAACAAAAAGGTGACAGTTGTATCTACTTTCTTCCGTTGGTAAATTGCACGTCATAGATTCTTTTGTGAATAATAGAATCGTATGTGCATTGTTTTATTTTAAGTTTGTATACTGAAATTGACTCAAGAAGGGCGATGCGCATAGTTATAATAGTTATAATCAAGCGGGAACAACAGATGACAATCTTCGCAATCAATATTAAAAATAATTAAGAAAGAGAAATGTTGAGAATGTGATCTTCATTTTCACAGCTTATTGTATAACTGAGCTGTATGATAACATAATATATGTACTAGTCACAACAGAGTGTATTGCAAATGTAAAGTAGAATCACAAATATAATTATGAGAAAAATGCAGAATTCATTTTTACGGAAGTACAAGAACTATAAATGGAAAATGCAGCATTAATTAAGTACAACTATTCATATTGGTTGAAATTCGTACAAAACATACACACATGGGTATATTGGTGCACCATACATGAAAATGGAATTGAATAACAGTATTAATAATTTGTGTAACGCTTTCGGGGATTTTGCTGTCATTAAGCCTTGAAATTTGTTTAATGTTCGCCAGTCTCTCTAATACGGGTTCAGATACAATTTTATTATTTCTATATACTTGGGGCATACGAATTTCAAATGTAAATCCATTTAAATAAGACAGTGATCAAATTCGGAAATTGTGCTGTTATTAGCTTTCAAATGTGTTCAATGTTGGTCAGTGCCAACAATACGATTTCAAATAATGTTTTCTTATGAATTTATATGTTTGGACATGATAATAAGGAATGAATGCCTTTTTCTAAAACATACATGTTAAAGTAAATATTTTTCAATTTTGTTTTTAAAAATACATTAATTTTTGTATCTATAGCTACGTTATGTGCTCAATTGTATAAAATCTTCTCTTAATTTATTGCGTGTGGACGATAAATAGATACATATGTTTGTGGCTCAAACAAGCGTCACTTCACAGCGTTACAGTTCTGCAGCTGTGAAACAATAATTTCGACGTCTATACACGTTGTTTGCGTTACGTTGGTATCAGCACTACACGGCACGACCACGTTCTATGTACCAGTACACACAGATTCATAAGCATAGTTAATTAATGTAAACAGTACGCGAGTTACCGTTTGCTTCATTGTAAGCAAGCCTGAGTGACTTATCACATGGCTTTATAAACAGTTTGCGCAACCATTTTGAAGGTATATGCCGCCACGTAAACCGGGTAAGCACGTCTGAGTCCTTACACTTTCCGCTTCTATGATATTTTTTCGTTTCAATAAAGTCTCTTCTTAGCAAAAATTTAGTTTAGACGGAAAATGTCGTCTATAATTAGCCTGTGCGAACTGCACAGGCTAATCTGGGACGACACTTTACGCACATGCATTAAACCCTCTTTTCACGGAGCATGGCTCATATTAATTGGCGAAAAAATGAAAACGATTAAAGCAATCGCTTTTATTGACAAAACTTGACTGAAAATTATTAGGTGATTAGTAATCCATAAATAGTTCTGTACCCTTGTTATATGTCTGTAGGTGTACATTGGGAAATGTGTATATTGTATACATTGTCTATATGAGTGCATATGATACAATTTCTAAATGTGTACTTTGGATAGTAATATGTATATGGACTTGGTCTGTAGTAAGTTTTCGGTACGTCTTGCAAACATGGTAGCGTCGCGCGCTTCAGACACTGTCAGACATGGCCAGTATGTGAGAGTCTTAACCCACTTATGCCTAGTGGAATCTCCCATCCTTCTAAATTGGATCAATTTATTTCCAAAATTAGGGATGTCTAGTATACTGATTTCTATATTTAGAATATTTCTTACAAAAAATCCTTTAAGCAAACAGCGCAGACCCTGATGAGACGCCGCATCATGCGGCGTCTCATCTGGGTCTACGCTGTTTGCCAAGTCCTTTTTTCTAGACGCTAGGCATAAATGTGTTAATTACCTGTTTCACTGCAGATATGACCAGGATTATGTCAAATTATATATGAGTTCTACTATATTTACTGTGTTCCTGTGGTGCGGTTATGAACCATGTCAATCGATTAAATTACTTTAAATAATAATTTGACAACGCTTTAAAAATTTTGAGCGCGTTTCAAAGCATCGAAAGGTATTACATTTTACATTGTAAATACCCAAAGTATATATTTTTATTGCTTTAACTTAGCTCGTTTATAAATGATTCGCTAATGGTTTGTAGACATTCTCATGTCAGGGAATAACAAATTTAGTAATTTAGGTTAATTAAGCCTTAAATAAACATTATCCGAAGTGTTAAAATATATAAATTAATGTTTTATTTTTTATGTTCTATGCGTATTTGTTGATTATGCGTCAGTAATTGTGCATGTTTATGGTAAATAACGGCTCAAATAGTTTATATACAAGCCATATTTCGGTTTTCGACTAATCACTTTATTAAATATGATAAAATGCAGGTAAAGTAAACGTTTCTGTACTTCCGTGCAATGTAACCTCCAGTGCACGTGTATCTCGTGCTGACCTCCATAGGCAGCTAGAAGTACGATTGCCAGAGGCTCTCTCTGCGTTGGCAGTTTATGAAACAATAGGGCTATATTTCACCCGTTTTAGGAGCATTCGTAAACACTTTGTAGTATTTACTGATCACTCCAGCTGTAAATCCGCCCTTCATATATACCTGCGATTAGCTTATGTAAATCAGTTCACAATTTCATGCGCAACTCATTCACGAGACACACTTATTTGTAAATATCAAAAACCTCAATATAAATGCTAATGCGCCTATTCATCAAACACAACTATACACTAATTTAGAGCCAGGGAAATTTCTGTTTCTGACAGCACACACTTTTTTGTGAAATATATTTGCTTCTATTTCAAACGTTATATTTATTCTTCAGTATAGATTCAAAATCGTCGTCGCATTGATTTAACCTGCAGAAATATTTTTAGCTCACTGAAAATGAAAAACCCATTGCTCATTCTATTTACAAGATGTAATTTACGCACGTCCGTTGTCTATCGCATTCAGTAAGGAATATACGCACTCTGTGAATATACCAGCATGCATCGCATTGCCTCTGTGAACACTTGGTTAATGTTCATTGATGCTTATCGTTTTTAAATTAGAATTCATCTTGTTGACGAGCGTTTCCATAAAGAAGATGAAATAAGATCTTCATAAAGACATTTACATACGAACATTTCATGTTTTCGAGTGGAATATGATTTCGCGTTGACAGTTTAAACGATACGACAGTTGTTGACATTGTTTAATGTATTTTACAGCTACGATAGTTCAATACTACCTTACAGCCCGCACTGACAGTTAGGCCCGCCTACCCGCTCTGAACTGGAGGCGCCATATACCAGTGAGCCGTGAGATAGCAAAGACCCAATGCGAGAGTGTTATACCTTAGCAGTGAGAGATCTAAGCGCTTCATCCTCCCTGAACTAAGCTTTTTCCTCCAACAAAGTGGACGATATTCGGCCCCGCAGGATACGCAGCTCCTGAAAGAAAAGAGCCGTTGTGCCGCAGCGGCAAGATTTCAGCTCGTCTCGCAGTAACTGTGAGGCCTTCATCCAAACATCCAAGCCACATCTCGTGTCGGAGTAACTCATTGTATTTGGAACTGGATAATTTGTCGTATAAATCCCGTGATTATATCTGCAACGATGCCCGGAAACAACTACGAGCTAGAAGACGTCACAGTGAAGTACAAGTCGGACATGAACTCTGAGAGCGGTAGCGCGCCACGTGACCGAGGAATGTACGTCAGCACCTCCAAGGCGTTCATACTCGCCTTCCTCGCTATCGCAATCGCCGTCGGCGTCGGTATCATCGTACATTTCGCAGGACCGGGGTCAACATTTGAATGCAAATGTACTTACCCGACGTCGGATAGCGGATCGTCGTCGGCGGCAATGCAGCAGTGCAAAGATTGGGCGGCCGCGGGACAAGTGGAGATATGTAAGTGTGATGTTAATATTTGAGTATAATGTTGATATGTGAGTGTGATGTTGATATATAAGTGCGATGTTGCTATGTAAGTGTGTTGCTTTCTATGTGCGATTTGATAGGAAAGCCCAATGTTGATATGTATGTACGTTGTTGATATGTGCGATGAAACTAAGTAAGTGCACGGCGTAGATTAGTTCAAATGTATTCACGTAATCCTGTATGCACCAAACTTATAAGATGAATGCATAGTGAAACTTTAAACTCTGTTTCCTGGCTACGTAATGGGTAACATGACATGAGAGGGGGGGAGGGGGCGTCTTGAGAACGCCCTATGACTGTGGATCAAAACCATGACCTCCATGCAAATATCATATCAACTGCAATATACTAAAACAGCTAATTGTGTTTTTGTATAAAATATTTGTGTCGCATTCCTTATTAAGCAGTCTGCAATTTAAACCTATCGCCTGATCGACAATGCGATAAAATCTAAGCTCGGGCGATATAAGATTTTCATCGATCGCCCAATTTTCGATGAAAAAAATACACGAAATATCGAAAAACAATCCGAAATACTGCTCGCGGTTTTCAAAGTACGTTACACTTCTGAATTAAACGCTAAAAAATATTTTAAATAATGGCACAATCTTTTTTTATAAAATAAGTAAATACGTTTACATTTTGTTTCTTATGGTCAAGGTTAAATTACACACAATAATGTTCCAACGGAAACCTCACCCATCTTATAAGGTCAGGGTTGATTTCTAAAAAGCCAGTGCCTCAAGCAGGTTTAACGGATGCATCTGTGTAAGCTTAAAGGATGAAATATGAATAGGAAGTATGTTGCATGTTGTCTTATTTGTACGAGTGATTCCCATCAGAAAATTATGCGCTTGTCTTTTCTCATTTCTCGCAAATAAAACTGACAAATCTTCTTACAAAAATAGTTTAGTATGAGATATCCGAAGATAATTTCTTTGATTTGAAAATGAAAAATATGTAAAATATTTTTGAATATTGTCTGCATCGAACAATCATGAATATATATACATTTCATTGTGTTACTTATGTGTGTAATAATTGTTGCAGTTGAAGTTTTTTTCAAAGCGTTTTTAACAACCAACTGTTGTAAAATAAAAAAAATAAGGTACAGAAAAATACAGCGTTGAACTCCCTGAATTAGATTCTCGTGTAAATACGCGATCACATGAAGCACGTTTAGCACACCTGCACGTCACACGCAGAATGTGTTTAGCACACCATAATATATCACGCATAGTGCGTGTAGCACACCAGAATATCACACGCAGAGTGTGTGTAGCACACCGGAATTTCACACGCAGAGTGTGTGTAGCACACCGGAATATCACACGCAGAGTGTGTGCAGCACGCCGGAATATCACACGCGGAATTTGTGTAGCACATCGCAATAACACACGCGGAATGTGTGTAACACATTTCAATATAACACGCGGAATGTGTATAACACACCGGAATATCACACAAAGAATATTCTTAGCACACCTGAATATCAAACGCTGAATGTGTGTAGCGCACCGCAATATCACACGAGGAATGTGTGTAGCGCACCGAAATATCACACGCGGAATGTGTGTATAGCACCGCAATATCAAGCTTAGAATTGTATTGAACACCGGCATGTCATACGCGGAATGTGTTCAGCGCACCGCAATATCACACGCAGAATGTTTGTATAGCACCGCAATATCACACGCGGAATAGTTGTAGCACCCCAGAATTTTACACGCAGAATGTGTGGAGCACATTGGAATATCACTCGCGGAATGCGTGAAGCACACTAGCATGTCATATGCAAAATGTTTTATGCACACCGAAATGTCACACGCAAAATGTAAGTTGCATACCGGTATGTCAAAAGCTGAATGTGTGTTACACACGGGAATTTCACACGGTGAATGTGTGTAGCAGACCGGAATATCACACGCAGAAAGTGTGTGGAAGACCGAAATATCACACGCTAAATATGTGTAGCACACGGGAATTTCACCCGCGGAATGTGTTTACTATATCGGAATATCACACGCGGAATGTTTTTAACACATCGGAATATGCTTATTTTCTAAAAAAAGAGCCGGTTTAAAATGCGTTGGCTAATCTTTTGCCTGAACTAAATGATTAATATTCTATTTTGAAGTAGTGATAATAAAGTATTAGCATTAAGCTTGAAAGCGAATGTTCGTTAACACTTTAGGGAGACTTCATGAATAATTGTTAATCGCTTAAAATCGCGCAGATTGTTCTCATGGATAGCCGATACATGTATTAATGTGGAATGAATCTGCAGGTGACAGTTTTTTGACATAAAAAGTCAATAAACATGCATCGCGTGAATAGCTTAAGCTACAATTTCAAGATAATTGTTGTTGCTATCTTTGGATTTGATAAGGCGATTACAGGATGTCTCAAAATAAAACCACCTTAAAACGTATCATATAATCAGTTTTGCAATAAAGGGACGTTGAGCGTAAGTAAAAGTTTAACAATCTTTTTATGCGACGGTGCATCTGAAAATTGCGGGGAATTTGATACTGATGTCAAAATAAAACTGAGCGTATTGTTATCACAAATCCACTTTATTATCTTATTAAATGTTTAAGTCCTTTAGTACAATATTGCAACTATTATTTATGTGATAAATTGATAATATATGCAAAATAACGGCGTCTGAATATGGAGATAACGTGAATGAAATCCTAAAAAGAGATTGTTATATTTATAATTACAACACTGTAAATAAGACGCTATAAGATGCTGAGATGCTAGTAAACACTAATGCTCGATTTATGAGTAAGTCACTCCACATTCAGGACTGGCTTTTGAAATGTTTATGTAACCCAATCTCTCTGAATCACTAAGCACCCGGCGCTCATGAGAGGCGCCGGGAGAACGGTGAGCTGGCCTCAAGAGCGCGTCCGTTCATTCACGATGAACAACCCAGCCGAGTTCTCAACGGTGTGTGTCTGTCAGTTAACAAGGTGCCAAGGGCTGCTTTTGCTATCAAGCCTGTCGACAACACTGCCTGTCCAACCGAAGTAGACACGCGGAGCCAGCTTCGACAGCTATATCGCATTACATCGCATATCAACAACAAATCGCATTAACAGGAATGCATTAAGACAAACAGCAAACATATTAAACAATATGGGTAACATGTTTCATACAATTATCAATTCTTCTGTTGCATTAAATGATGTAAAATGATCGTTTATAGCACTGCAACCTTTAATTCCCGTTGCACTTCAATTCGTAATATTGTTGAAAAACTTCTGTTCAATAACATAGATCAGTATCCATTTCCCTTGCACTTTTGAAATGAGCCGCGCTCTGTGAAAAGGGGGTTTAATGCAAATGCGAAAACTGTCGTCACGATTAGCCTGTGCAGTCCGCACAGGCTAACCAGGGACGACACTTTCCGCCTTAACTTGATTTTTGCTAAGAAGAGACTTTTTCTTGAAACGAAACATATCATAAAAGCGAAAAGTGTCGCCCTGATTAGCCTGTGCGGACTGCACAAGCTAATCTTATACGACACTTTACGCACATGCATTAAACCCCCTTTTCACAGAGCACGGCCCAAATGTATTGTGAATTTCCTAATTCTTCCCAATATGTCCGTAACACTTATTATCGTTACAAAACATGTCTGTTACAATAACTAACACTTATCCTATTTGTCATTACATTAATGCTACTGAACATGTCCGTCAAACTTTGTAAAGATTCACTCGCTGTGTCAAGTACACTTACTTACTTTACCAAACATTCTTGTAACATCTTTTTACGTTACCAAACATGTCTTACCACTACTCAATATGCCCGTCACACTCACGAACGATACTGAATCTTGCATTAACTAACGCTATCCAACATGCCCGATACATGAACTAACGCTATGCATCAAGTCCGTTAAAAGTTATATTAAAGCTACCGAACATATCCGTTACACTAACTAACGCTTCATAATATGTTCGTAACAGTTTCTTACGCCTTACAAAATTTCCGCTATATTTAGTAAAGCTAATCAACATGTCCGTCGCTACACTAACTAACGTTATCAAACATGTGAATTACACTAACTGACGCTACCTAACATGTCCTTTACACTTTATGATGCTAATCAATATGTCTGTTACACTTAGTTACGCAACACAAATTGTCGTTCACATCTAATAACATTATTAAACTTATATTTTGGACTTAAAAGTTCTTCACACTAGTAACCATGACTCTTTATGACACTACTCAACACGTCAGATTGTTAGTTACATTTTCATACAGGTTTTTTTTTCACAGATTTTAGCTTCTTTTTTTTAATTCGACACTAAATGCTTTACATTTATAAGTACAAAAATAGTTACTAATGAGCTCTAGTATAATACAAGAACACAATTTAAGAAAGAAAACAGGGAGCAGTTTACCTAACCTAGATTGAAACCACTGACCCAGGCTTAAATGCATTTTAGAATACATGTATTTACATTATTTGTGTTTACTATGTTTTCGTGCAAACTTAGCCCGCCTTTATGCCTTTACATATTACAACTGGGTTATTCATTCTAAAATGTAATGTAGAATTGGTCCCTTTAATAGTGCATTAAAATCATTGAGCTATTTGATGTTTTTAGCGAATGAGAATGATGCTAGGCAATTGTTACACGTTTTTTTGTTTATTATAGAATATAACACATGTGAAAGGTGTGTCTGTTTGTATGTCGCTCCATGATTGTTTAACTCAAACTTCGTTATATTGATTGATGGACTGTGTCGTTACCACGCGTACTCTATCTAGTTAAAGCTTGTTATTAAACAACTAGATAAGTAGTACAACGAGTTGGTTATCTCGTTTACACTATGGCCTACCTATGGTTCAAAAGTCAACAAAACCTATTAGGTGAAAAGAGACATGTTTTTTTTTGTACTTCGACGTACACAATTATACTTCGATGTACAGTTTCTACCGACCCTTGAGTGCTAGCCAATCAGAAGACGCCTTACATCTGTTGCTTTGATCCGCATGTTAAACATTCACTGCGGTATTGTAAAAAATGGCGTCTTCCGTACTATCATTTGGATCTGGATAAAACAACTGTTTGCCAACAATCATAGTCCAATACACTAATGTTAGTCAAAGAGAACACGAGGAATTATTCTTCGTATCGGACTCCGTTTCATATCGGTAATGTCATAGTGGTTTTTAATTGAGTGTTTTGATTGGCTTTTCAGAAAGTGTATACGTCGAAGTACAAACATGTACGTCAAAAGTACAAATTGTACTTTGGGATACAAATATATACTACAAAGTGTATATCATATTTGTACTTTAAAGTACAATTTTTGTACTTCGAATTACAATATGTACTTCGAAGTACAAATGTATATTTACCTAGAAGGCTACATAGACTTTCGACCCAAATGGTACGCCATATTACATTTGTCGATGCAGCAAGTGTTATTTCTGTCATAACCACCTTCGACAAAGCGAACCTCCTAATTACTAGGGTACGCAGACGGACGACATAGTTTGTAATTTTGTTTTTATAATGCCGGACTTAATAATTCGTTACACTCATCGTTTGTTGTTGTTTTTTATCAAGATGTATAATGAGTCGGGTTTCCACTCCCCACAGGAAATTATTAGCTCTATATCAGAACCTTAAGACAACTTCTGTCAAAAAGTTCCTCATTCACAAGTATTGTTTTCCCTAGCCATGATGAATATAAGAAACCATCGCAAACATCATCATTATTTCAGTCAAAAGGCAAGCGTTACACTTCATACGAAATGTTAAATACCAAAGCTATGAAAAATATTTGACACCGCAACTCTCGGGCTCGTTGTTTCAGGCACTAAGTTGGTCTTACAGTTCTCACGAGCATTTATTTTACATGGCCATGGAACAAATCATACATTGCCATCAAACTTATCCTTATTTTAGTCAATGTACTGATATGACACCTCTCAAAGGTAATTTATTTTTACATCACTATGAGGAATCTTAGACACCAACAACACCAGCATCATTACATTAATCCATATACTTGCCTGGCGTTTTGGTGTAATATCCGGGTCAGCAAACCGTCAAAAAGACGAAGTCTAAGTGTACTCCAAAGTTTGTTCAAAGTATTTGTCGGTAAGCTATCAACAGCGTGTTGTAGTTTTTTTGCGTTTTTTGCTAAACAAGAAACCGTCGGAGACGGGTGATGCTCCCCAAAAGTTTTTTGTCACAATATTGCACTATATATTCAGATAAAAGGAAACGTCTTGAGGGCACAGTATTTGAGGGGACAAGAATTTGTTAATAGAAAATTTCAAAGGGCCATTACTCTGTGAAGAATCATCCGACCAGAACCCGCTGATAATATGCACATCTCCTCTTGGTAGTGAAGCTTCCCATAAAGTTTCATTGAATTCCGGTCATTAGTTGCTGAGAAATCGCCCGGACAAGAATTGCACTATATGTACAGTTAATGGAAAATTTCAAAGGGCCATAACTCTGTGAAAAGTCATCCGACCAGAACCGGCTGATAATATGCACATCTCCTTATGGTAGTGAAGCTTCCCATAAAGTTTCATTGAATTCCGGTAATTAATTGCTGAGAAATAGCCCGTACAAAAATGTGCACGGACAGACGGACACACGGACGGACAGACGAAGCGACGACTATACCCTCCCCCAAATTTGTTTGGGGGGAGCATAAAAAGCTACCGTGTTATTAAAGGCGGTAAAATCGCAGTAGGTACCTCATGTCATGTAGACGGGTTATACAAACTTATACAAACATACATTTTAACAAATAACACTGAATAAAAATAAATGCAAATATGTTTTATTAAGATATTATATGTATATAGTGTCTAAATGACAATTATTCAACGAAAGTCTGTCAAACTTTACAATTATCTTGATTTGCATGAAATTATGTCTGATCTTTGCAAAAGTAGCTGTTCACCAGCCTAATATAGTTATGTTGATTAATTGTGGCCATAAACCATATTATTACCTGAAGTCTTATATAAATGATAATTAATTATTTTTTGCTATTTCCTCGTCGAAAAAGAAATTTGCAATGTTTTAAACTGTTACCGGTGAATATCGAACTGTTGACCGGTCAACAGTTTGAATTATTATACCTCACTTTTATTTACAATGCTAAACTCCCATAGGCCATCGTGACATAGAAATACTGTCAGATCCAGCGGGAATAAATTTACTGTCCAAAATATACTGTATCCCGCTGCCATAGCAATCACGTGCCACCAGCGGGAAAAAATTTACTGACAAAAAAATACTGTATCCCGCTGCCTTAGCAATCACGTGCGGAATATTCGAAAATTATACTGTCCCATTCGCGCATGCGTAGTACGCAGTTTTGCGTGTCCGTTGTATTTGGATAATTAAAATATCGATTGCAGCTGAAACTGTGCTGTAGAATAGATTAATGCCATTATTTAAGCTTTGACAGGAGTAAAAAAGAAAATCAATTTAGTATAAACGACACGCTTACCTCAAAGGCAACTTTAATCCAATGCTAATAACAATAAAGTTACAACGATATACACTTCACGTGTCTGTTATGCATGACAAACACACAATCCGAAATACGTTTTGGATTCGTTTGATGCTTTTAACAAATATTTTACTGTTAAAAAAAACCACCACGTCCATATTGTTGTCCCAAAATGTTTCGTCACCAAAATGACGTCACACAAGTACGTCATAAATTGCGTAATCAAGTGATGAAAATAAAATACGGAAAGCTGGTTCTGTAATATATTTTTAAAGAAATAATTGACGACTAAGAAAATTGATGGGATAAATTGATTACTAGGTCGGTGCCGAATAAAGCGAAGTTCATTATGCTCTGCCCGTAAATCTGAACCACTCCACATATTAATGGTTGTTCATTGCTGAAATTAAATTCAATTATTGAATATTAAAATTGTTCATGGTTCATATAAATTGTTCATTTTTGAATAGTTTATTCGGTATAATAAAATAAATATTACATGTCTGACAGGGTGACAGTAAATTTGTCAACTTTCGCCTCGGTTGACAGTATTTCCTCAAGTTGACAAATTTACTGTCACCCTGTCAGCCATGTAATATTTATATACTGTTTCCTGCTGGAATAATGACGTCATTTCGTCGAAAAAATGACGTCATTTTACCGTTAAACAATCAAAATTGTTTATTTTATCGATTACTGTTGTGTGTAAATCAAAATTTAGTTTGCTGTTATTTCCATGTTGGAAATTTGATCAGGTAATAAAACTCTTATTTCATGGATTGCTGGTGAACAGTCAAAACTGTTGTCCCTCGGTATCAGGGCTGACATTTGGAACTGTTGCCCTCGGCCTTTCGGCCTCGGGCAACAGTACCAAAGTCATCCCTGATACCTTGGGAAACAGTTTTGACTGTTCACCGCGCATCCTTGAAATAAGTGTATATTGTCCGCACACCTTTGTATAATATGACCTGAGTTGTCACATTAATTATTTTAAAAATATCATCACTTTTATAATCATCAATTATGAAAACTACTTTTGGAAGGTCCTTGCAAAGTGTCTTGTACTCCCTGTCACTAACTTTGTCTTAGCTAACTTCTTCTATTTGTGTCCCTTACAAGGTTCCATTGAACTAATCAATAAAGCCAAACGCGAGTGAAAATCAAGTAGTAGTGAGAGGCATACTCTGCTCTTAACGGACCATTTCAGTCATTCCCTGATTTCCAATATAACCAGTTTTTACAAAATATTCACAAATCGTCATATTAAATCTTTATAAGAACATACAATTGCATAATAATGTTTTAATCTTTGCTGAATAAACTAATTGAGAATACCAGGCGCTATTTTGTATCTGTAACATACATTTTGTGAGCAGTTTTTGTCAGGTCGCAGTTGTATAATTTGTAACGATTTCACCTCCGACAAAGTTTTGAAATTCAAAGATAACACGATTGTAAATCTGAAACGACCCGGTTTTATTCAGTGCTTACATGTATCCCCGTCTGTAGCAAGACAAAAAATGAGTGCATTTTGATAATGACATCATCTAGAACACTGCTGATCTGGATTTGATCGCTTGCCGATTATTTACTTATGTCTTGAAATGGTATCATTGATACCCTGCAATAAAACAATAAATGATCTCCGCATTATTTACGACGGCATTGATGTGTCACACTTGCGTACGTACAGAATGACATGACACGATTTTACTGCTATTGACAAATGCGCTAGAAGATTGACAACCATCCTTAAGATAAAGGAACATATAAATTAAAGCCAGAACATAATCAATGTATAGGAATTTAACAATTGTTGCTAGATTTCTGCCATATCGTTTGACGTGGGGTGGGGTTTGAAGGATCGAAGACTATCGTACTGGCGGGTATATTTGTCGTTTTGGCGTGTTGTCTTAAATCCCAAGTGGTACCCACACTCCATAGTGCAATGTAATATTCCTTCTTCCACACCAGGAAGGATTTCCAGTCCCTTTAAAAGGCTCAATCTTTTAGTAGTTTAACGAAAATGAAAAAAATACTACAGTAAATTTTCGTTGGCGGAAGATTTAAACATTTATTATTTTATCATCTATATTTTGTTAAATCAAAGCCATCGGCTAGAAAATTATTATTCTATTGTACCTTTTTCCAATAACAGACAGATACTTGGAGATTATAGCAAATTTATCGTGACTTATCTGCGGGTTTAATGGGTGTGTTTTATAATACTTTCTAGTATTTTACCTCATTATTGCAAGTATATTGTGTTGTTATATTTTGCAATAGCTTCATGAAATGTACCAACTCCTGTTTTCACCGTGAATCAAAAGAAAGGCAGTATACGTGTAAATCCGATTAAACATTTATACATTGTTTTTATTTGTACACTTTAATATTATCTATGTACTAGTTACCTTAAATAAATCATAAATTATTTGACCGGAATAAAAACGATTATCATTTATAGGTCGTTCTTTTTGACTAGGTAGCGCATGCCCCGCCGCGACTCAAACGCCTTGCCCCAGCACCGCCTCCACCTCAAGCCCCGCCCCCACACAACCACCTGTCTCCACCACTGGGGCTACTATAGTTACCACTCAGGCGCCATCCTCAACACCAAAGCCTACTGTTAAAGATGTGCGAATACCTTTGCACATGATGCCTATCAAGTACACAGTGGAGCTACAGGTATGGTTCACGTGGGAGGCATTTTCGGTACATATTACAAACTGCCAGTAGGTTAATGTTAAGTTATCTTTCTAATTTGTGTTCGACTCATACAAATTATTAGAACATTATATATTTTATCTGTAATTATTGGGTGCTATGTCATCCACCATGGCCGTCTGAGCTCAACAAACAGACGAGTATGTGTCGTTGTCCGTGCAATATAGACTCGTACTTGACCCCCTACGACCTCTGTCAAAACGTTTCGTATCACTGACCAACTCTCTTTACCTTTCACTGACAAATCTCCTGTACTTGCCCACAGGTGTTCATGTACGCGCCCCTGGAGCCAGCAGAGTTCTATTTCAACGGAAGTGTCGTAGTAAGCTTCGAATGCAAGAATGCTACAGACATGATATACTTGCACTCAAACAAACTCAACTACACAGGTTTGTGTCGGTTTGGCTAATGAGATGATACGTGATCTAAACGCATCTTTAATAGCTTATTTGCAACCGGATTGAACACACTTTTATATAAACTACAGGAGTCCTATTCAAATCTGTAAAAATTCAATGGTTTGTTGATGATTATTGCCAGGTAAATTCGAGGTATTAATTCATGCAAGAAAACTTGGAGATATCAACACATCTGATTAAGATGTATTTATCTTATGCTTTGTTCGCGTATTTCATGGGCTCCATAGTAAATAGAAAGTTATGACTTTTATTGTAGGGTCTTTTGATGTTAAAACTGAAAATGGCCTCGAGAACTTGTACAGCAGACACACATTCGACCTTGATCGCCAGTTTCTGATCGTGCACATGACCGAAAAATGTGCGATCAACAAAAACTACACCCTTGAGATACCGCACTTCCGGGGACCGCTGGCTGCCGACCTTGCCGGCCTTTACCTAAGCTCTTACACACGTGAAAATAAAACCATGTAAGTAGTGCATAAAGACAAACGTGCCCAAACGACTACAGCTTGTATATTTGCAAATACAGTGAACAACTGTGGCTCATTCGCTTAAATTAAAAACCTTTTCGTAGTTAAAATATTTCATAATATTGCTATGAAAATATTCTTATGTGGTATTTGTATCCTTGCTAACTATGCAATAACTTAACATGTTGTATAATAAATTTGTAGAGGAATATAATGTGTTAACCGCTCACTTCTCTGAACTGATTGCGCCCGTTCTCACCGCAGCCATATCGCCACGTCACAGATGCAGCCGACAGACGCCCGCAAAACGTTCCCGTGCATGGATGAGCCGGCAATCAAGGCGCAGTTTGAAGTGACCTTGGTCCGCAAGAGTCACATGGTCTCGATCTCAAATATGCCGATCATCTCCAATGCTTCAAGGTATTGCTATCTACATCACCATGGAAAATATGTTTGCGCGTTCAACTAAGCTTTTCATCGCCATGGACTGTATATATCACATCTGCAAGGAATATAGGAATACACTTCCAATATATCTATGTAATAGATACACGACTAACATATTCATGGGATATAGATATAAACGCCAAACATATCAATGCAATATAGGAATTCACGGGCAACACCTTAATATAATATATCTTTCAATGTTGTAAAAATATTAATGTAATATAGGTATTCACGACTAACATATCCATGCGATTTAGATATAAACGCCAAACATATCAATGGAATAAAGGAATACACTGACAACACCAATATTAAATATAGCGTACTAAGTTTTCAAAATATCATCGGAATGTAGGTATACACACCCAACATATCCATTGAATATAGGCATACACACCCAACATATCCATTGAATATAGGGATACGCACCCAACATATCAACGGAATATAGGTAAACACACCCAACAAATCCATGGAATATAGGCATACAAACCAAACATATCCATGTAATATACATATACACACCCAACATATCTATGGAATATAGGTATACACATCCAACATATCCATGGAATATAGGTATACACACCCAATATATCCCTGGAATATAGGCATACACACCCAACGTATCCATGGAATATAGGTATACACACCCAACATATCAATGGAATATAGGAATACACACCCAACATATCAATAGAATATATGTATACACACCCAACATATCCATGGAATATAGCCATACACACCCAACATATCCATGGAATATAGGTATACACACCCAACATATCAATAGAATATAGGTATACACACCCAACATATCCACTGAATATAGGCATACACACCCAACATATTCATTGAATATAGGGATTCGCACCCAACATACCAACGGAATATAGGTTAACACACCCAACATATCCATGGTATTTAGGCATACAAACCAAACATATCCATGGAATATAGGTATACACACCCAACATATCCATGGAATATAGGTATACACACCCAACATATCCATGGAATATAGGTATACACACCCAACATACCCATGGAATATAGGTATACACACCCAGCATACCCATGGAATATAGGTATACACACCCAACATATCCATGGAATATAGGTATACACACCCAACATATCCATGGAATATAGGTATACACACCCAACATTTCTATTAAATATAGGCATATCCACCGAACATATCCATGGAATATAGGTATACACACCCAACATATCAATAGAATATGGGTATACACACCCAACATATCCATGGAATAAAGGTATACACACCCAACATTTCCATGCAATATAGGCATGCATACCCAACATATCCATGGAATATAGGTATACACACCCAACATATCCACGGAATAAAGGTATACACACTCAGCATATCCATGTAATAAAGGTATACACATCCAACATATCCATGGAATAAAGGTATACACACCCAGCATATCCATGGAATAAAGGTATACACACCCAACATATCCATGGAATATAGGTATACACACCCAGCATATCCATGGAATAAAGGTAAACACACTCAGAATATCCATGGAATAAAGGTATACACACCCAACATATCCATGGAAATAAGGTATACACACCCAGCATATCCATGGAATATAGGCATACAGGCCCAACATATCCATGGAATATAGGTAACCACACCCAATATATAAATGGAATATAGATATACACACCCAACATATACATGGAATAAAGGTATACACACCCAACATATCCATGGAATATAGGCATAAAATATTTTCCTCAGTACATTTATTATTCCATATAACGTTTTATATTACAATTATATATAATCGGATTTACAACATTTCATTTGTTCAGATGTCTGTGTATGTGTTAAAGAGAATATATTGTTCTTCATAACATTGTGTAACAATATGCATGTTTTATTATGACCTTGACTTTGATGTGTGAAGAACATAATTTGTATTCTTTTGTGTACTCATGAGCATTTCTGTCCCGATGTATTTGGAAATAAATCCTAAATCCATATACACCGAACATATCAATGGAATATTGGCACAAACACCCAGCATATCCAGGAATATAGGTATACACACCCAACATATCCATGAACTATAGCGTTTCATGCCAAACATATATATATATATATATATATATATATATATATATATATATATATATATATATATATATATATATATATATATATATATATATATATATATATATATATATATATATATATATATATATTTATATTTATATTTATATTTATTTATATATATATATTTACCATATATCTCCTTGAAAAAGGGAGTAAATGTCTCACTTCCACATGTTAAATAAGTATATTTATCCCAAACCTCATTGGACTATTTGAATACATGTCTAAGATATCCATGAAATATAGATAAACAAGTTATGGAGTTAATTTATATCGATAGTATGTATGTAGAGATGCCTCACATCTCCATGGAATAGGGAAATACATGCTCAACATCTCCATGGAATATAGGTATACATTGCCCAAATGTGTATATTATTCCTATCATTATTTTGATTTTATCGATTACATCTATTTGAATATAGATTGCGAGCACGAAATTTATATGCAAAGCTGATTTCAATTGTAATTGTTCCAAGGCCTTTATTCATGTTCTTTCATAGGGCTGACGACTGGTTTGCGGACAAGTTCGCAGTGACGCCCAAGATGTCTACCTACCTACTCGCCTTCATCATATGTGACTTCAACTACACAGAGAACACGACTGAGAACGACGTAACGGTAACTACGAACTACGAAGTCAGAAGTAACTTTAACGTTGTAGCCCGTGATTTATAAGTATATGCACTCTCGTGTTTGATGTAAAATAATCATGCAGTACAGCTCTAAACGTGTTCATGAAGATTTACCTTTTTGAATGTCTGTATCAAGAATCATAAACAAACTCATGTCGATGGGATGCGTGTTTTCCGCCTCAATATTGTATCATATCGGCGTCTTATACCAATACATTTGCACAAGTTTCCACACATATCACACATTTCTTCCACCCAAATTAAGCAAGCTGATGTCAGAAATGGATATGTTTGATTAATAGCGCCAAAATTTGAATCACATTGTTATAAAAATATAAATCCTATGGTGTTTATATGTCATCATCCAATACAAATTGCCTTGCGTGTTAGCCGTTGTTTCTGTTGAAATTCGACCAATATAGCAAATCTTGCTTGTAGCTCAAATATTCATAATGCTGTTTAATAGTAAATCGGTACCGTGACAATTTCAGTATCGAGCATATGCGCGCCCAGATGCGGTCGATCAGACCCCATACTCGCTGGAGACTGGTGTGAAAATCCTGACGTTCTTCGAGAAGTACTTCAACGTTACATACCCGCTCCCTAAACAAGGTATGTGCCTCTGTATGGCATCCCTGGTCCTTTAACATTGTCAATACAATAATTCGAAATCATAACTGACAGTATTCTTACAAAATACACATATTATTAAGTACCTGATTTTTAATAACACATGATTAAATATTTATTCGTCAGAGCAAGGTTGATCTCAAAGATCTTTCTTTGTTTAACAGTATTATATTGGTATCCGTATCTTAACGGACTCGTTCAGTTGGTTTTATAATCAACATAGTTACGTTTGGCAGTTTCGCTCCGAATGCGTCTATCCCCACCCCTTAAAAAGTTTACTGGAGTCGCCGTGGGCGTCTGTTTTGCTGTCCGTCTGTCTTTACGTCTTCTTCTACCTATATGTCCGTAGACCAAATATGTAATATTAAAAGTTGCAGGCAGTGTTCCTTAAATTATGAGGTTATGCATGTCATTTTTTAAAAGTTTAAAATAACAATAGATATGCTTGTTTGACAACTTAGCCACTCAATAACATCATGCCTATTAATATACACAATAACCAAAATAAAATTTCTCAGACCAATTGGTCCATAGCATTTTTGCAACCTCATCCTGTACTAAGTTGTCTCAAGTTAAGAAACTGGCATAAGAAACTGACTTTCGTAGTCCCTGATTTACAACGTTGGACTGGGGGAAGAACATGGTCGTTGAAGATAAAATCGTTATTTCGGATTTCTTGCATGTTACTGTTCACTAGTTGACCGCTGTAGATAAAATCGAGTTAGATCACTTCTGTCGTCCTATTGACCACTATTTGACCAACCCAGATAAGATCGCGATTCTTAAATTCTGGCGTTGTACTGACCACTTATTGACCGCTGCAAAAATAATCGAGTTCCCAAACGGTCAAAATTTTGTCCACAAGTTGATGTGATTGAGGCTCAGTACTTCTGAATAAATACCGACCAATAGCTGTCCACAGAAAATATGATCGTGAGCCCTCTCTACTAACATGTTTCTTACGCGCTTCAGTAAAGATTATCGCGATTACCGAATTCAGACTCGTTACTGCCACTTGCTTACCAAATAATGACCACGAAGTCATCCCTGATTGAACACTGTTAATACGATTGCGATTGCGGACTTCTCATATGTCACAGACCACTAGTTGACAGCACTAGATATAATTGCTGTGTCATTCCGGACCTTTGACGTGTTACTGATCGCTAGTTGACCGCTGTAAATATGATCGCGAGCCCGGAAATATGACGTGTTTTGACCACAAGCTGACCACTTTTGATATCATCGCGATCCCGGACTTCGTACGAGCTATTGGCCACTAATGGACGCTGTAGATATGATAGCATTCCCGTACTCATTACGTCTCACTAACCGCTAGTTGACCGTTTTAGAAGTGATCGCGATCCAGGAATAATGTCGTTTTAATAAATACTAGTTGCCCACTGTTTATATGCACGCTTCCTGTACTTCTGGCGTCTTACTCCATTAACTGGCCGCTGTAAATGTGCTCTCGATCCCTGCCATCTGACGTGTAAGTGACTCCTAGTTGACCACTGTTGATATAATCGCGATCCCAAGTTTCTGTCGTGTTGCTAACCATTAGTTGTCCGCTGATGAAATGATCGCGATTCCGAACTCATAATGTCAATGACCAATACTTGACCGCTGTATATATATTATCGCATTCCAAGACTTTTGAGTTGTTATTGACCTGCTACTGACCATTGCAGATATGATTGCAATCCCTGACTTCTCTGCGGGCGCTATGGAGAACTGGGGTCTGATCACATACAGGGAGACCGCCATGCTGTACCAGCCCGGGGTTTCTTCGGCAGGAAACAAGCAGCGCGTGGCTGTCGTTGTCTCGCATGAGCTGGCGCACCAGGTTAGCACCGTCAGCACAACGGGGACCACGGTCTCAGTGGCACCCCTGGTTAACACATGTGTTTATGCGAATTAACGCCGAGCTATAAAAAAAACAGCCATCATTTTGATTTCTTTTATTGGAGGCTTTTCTGCTTCTTCTTTAATACATGGTTTTATAGTTTAAGTATCAGCATGAAAGTATTCGCTCTTTCGGAAGAGCGCATTTGTTGCGCATTGGCTTATGTTTTGTACCACGTGTCTTGCATGCTCGTTTATATATTTTTTATTAATCTTTGTCCATGCATTAAATACATTCCTCGCGTCACGTGTAGTGGTCTGGTTACCTCGTGACACTTCTAGTATTGTAAAACGTGGTAATATAAATGCATTGTGTAACCCGCACCCTTTGGGAAGCCATTTACGTAAGAGGATTTCTAGTGTTACAGTTTAAATCATTATTCTCTTTATGACGAGCAGTGGTTCGGTAACCTGGTGACGCCGTCCTGGTGGGACGACCTGTGGCTCAACGAGGGTTTCGCCAGCTACGTGGAGTACATGGGCGTGGATCACGTGCACCCTGACTGGAAGATGGTGAGTAGCCGCCTTTCAGAGGCTACAACATGCTATAAATAGTTGGTAACGTCACTGCGTTATTATCAGTTGGGCCGGTGTATTTACAACGGACTTAAAACGATGAAACGAGAAATAATGAAAACTCTTACTTGGTACCGTTTAAATTTCCAGCGGATAACTGTCAATCAATGGCTGTATTGTCTAATTGTGTAATGTTAAGAACAGAAAAGGCATGTATCGCTTTTCATTTTTCGCATTGACGTCGGGTCTCTAAAATATAAAACATTACAAAGTGTACATTTAGAAAAAAAACATTGTTTAATCGTCGAAGTACAGTTCAGGAGAAACGAGAGATAATATTGTTTTGAAGTTGTTTGTTGAAAATCGAACATATAACTATGATGTTCTCTTTGTAATGTGCAAAAGTTTAATTAAAAATTAAGTCACATCCAACACGGTTTGACTAAAAAAACATATATAAACACATGGAAAAGGGGTTTACGCATAAAGCATTGATAAACACATTGAACACGGATACAAATAATTAAGCATGTCATATAATACGGGTTACTGTTAGCACACCGGTCAAATCATAGAAAACGGGTTATGTCATTGTACACGATTTAACTTATTGCACACGTAAGTAAACTTACATAAAACACATATAATACATGTTCAGACATACCATTTATACTATTTCAAATTACATCGTATAGCGGAGTGCTTTTGCGCCGACGATCATGAAAAATAAAACGGTTTTATAAGGCTATTTCTGGGAATAGGTATTTTCAGAAATCAATAGTTTATAAATAATATGTTGCATGTTTTTTTTTCTTGGCAACATCAAATTAAAATGCATGTTTTGTATATGAGTACACATGTATATGTTTGTTGTCTAAATGTTTTTGGTTAAAGTTTCGAGAATGATCAAATAGGCTGCAGTACGCATACGAGGACTAAAACTACATCGCTTATCCGTATATATTTATATTATTTGTTCAAACAGTTCGTGGTAGGAGACCTTCGCCACATCTCTTATTTTTATGTATGTCTGTCATTTACTTCAAACAGCTAGTGAACCTAAATTACATATCCAGTCCTTATATATGCCTATCATTAATTTAAGCACATCGTAGTAGAGGTCCTATAGCATATGCCTCATCCATATGTATATCTTTACACAGTTCGAACAGTTCATGAAAGAGGACCTGCTGTACATAGCCCATCCCAATATATGTCTATCCACAGTTCGAACAGTTCGTGGTAGAAGACCTGCAGGACGTGTTCAACTTTGACGGCCTCATCTCATCTCACCCTGTATATGTACCAGTGGCTCACCCGGACGAGATCAACGAGATCTTCGACAGGATCTCATACGCCAAGGTACGTAGTGGGTACAAGACATGAACTCATAAACCAAGGAACGTATTGGGTGTTCGTTTGGATCTCTTAAAGCAAGGTACGTACTAAGCACCATACAGGATCTCATCGTCACATCTCGTATTGGGTACCAGACAGTTTCTCATATGCTATGGTACCTTCCAGAAACAAGATCATAAACGCAAACGCACATTCTTGGTGCGAAGCAGCATCTCAGACAACAGGTACGTAATGGGTACCAGATGGGATCTCATCAACAAGGTATATACTCATTAGTTTAAACATATTTAACCATATTGAATCAAACTGCTTTTAATTTCATGTTCGAGTATCTGTCCTTTGAAACCAGTGCTTTAAGAAACCTCTAAATGCTTGCTAAAAGGGAATTGAAATCAATATGTTTATGAAGCTCGGCTCTCCCTTTTTTATTAAACACATTTTCTCAAGCAATTGTCAAATGGTATAAGCGTGCTTCGCATGCCCGTGTCCTGACGTATAAGATGGCCCTTTGCTTTCCACCTCAGGGCGCCTCCATTATCCGGATGATGCGCTTCTTCCTAGGAGACGACAACTTCCAAAAGGGGCTTACGGTGAGTCCGTCTGGCCATGCTTTTGGAAAAAAAAACGCAGCTGACGTTCGGTTCTTATGGGAATGCATTTGACGCGAATACATATGTTAATTATATGACAAAAGTCTGTAAATTTAAAGTTCAAATTTAAATATAGATATGTTAGTGTTCGTTATCGTTCTCATAAATCGGTCGTTATTCGGACGAACGCCTGCATGCGTAGCAAGAGGAGTTTCACTCATTACCTCTGCGAACATGAACGACCACAGAAAGTCGTATTGAATGTATTATTGCATTAAACATTTATGACATAATTAAAGTGAAACGCGGTTAAAAATGTTTGCTACAAATCTCATTATTAAAATTGTAAAACCAAAATCGCCACTTCATCGTATGTGCTTGTTTCAGAATTACCTTCGCTCTCTTGAGTACGGAGCCGCCTTCCACGATGACCTGTGGTACGCGCTCGGAAATGTAAGTAGACTGTAATTAATCTTGCATGTAGTAACGGTCATTGTTCTTCGGTTTATTTCCGCAAACAGTGATTATCGTTGATCGCGCGTGTAGTACCTCATAATGAGTGTCATTGATCGTGGTTGTAATTTCACACACAGTGACGTCATTGTTTGCGCATGATTTACCGTATACATCGACTGCCAATGATCGTGCGTGTAGTACTACACAGTTACTGTCATTGATCGTGCATTTAGTACCACACAGTGACTGTCATTGATAGTGGGTGTATTTTCACACACAAGTGACTGTTATTGAAATTGCATGCATTATAACATATTGATCGTGCGTGTAGTACCAAAGACAATGAATGCCATTGTTGGACGTGCACTACAACACACTGTGACTGTCATTGATCGTACGTGTATTACCATGCATGACTATATTTGATGTTCATTTTAGCGCTCTGACTTCAATGTCAAGGAGGTGATGGACACCTGGACGCTGCAGATGAACTATCCCACCGTCATGGTGTCTCATAGCCAGACGGGACAGATAACCCTCACACAGAGCAGATACCTGCAGGATCCCAAGGCAACGGACCCTGGCAAATACGTATCCCCTTTTGGGTAACCACCTTTGATGCTTGCCAATTTAAATGATTAGCACTTAATCGCGTGTACTTTATTATTGATGTACATTTTGTATTTATTGAAATGAATCCATTAATAATAGTGCTACGAATGAACCGATTTATAAACATTTTAAGAATTTAATGACGATCTTTTGTATATTTCACGTGCACCACTGTTATGACACGTTTATGTGATATTTCGTGCGCAGTATATCACAACAAGTATATCAGAACATGTACTGTTTCTTGCCTTCAGTTACAAGTGGTATATCCCATTCACGTATACTACTAGCTCTAGACAAAGATTTAACGTGACATCTAACGACGTCAAATGGCTGAATAAAACAGGAAATAGCGGTACATGGCATTACTTATTATTTAAATGTGACTTTCTTTTTTTTATAAGAGAAGTTTCTTTAACTGTATTATTATATATGTGGTGTAAAGTACGCAAAGCCTTTTTTTATTTAAAACAATTTATTTTATCTTATTATATCTTACCAATTGCACATATCAATTCGTGTTTTGCAATATCTCTACATAATGGCTGAGTACGGCCGGCAAAAGGAACTGTAATTACTTATACATAACAGTTTGAAGAATGTGCGCGTTTTAATATTTGAACAGGATTAAAGGTATAGATTATTCACGTTGATATATAAAGGATGAACACTTAACAAACTGATGACGTTACGCACCAATCTGTGTAGTTCTAACAAATGGCTGAAATTGTTTTAAGTTTAAGTTCAATCCTTTTAATAGGTTATGAGATAGATTATATACGGCATATTTAGTGACAAGAGGACAATAGACTTATATGCGTTTATAGTATAGCATTAAACATTATGCTGTCACTGTGGTTGTTTTGAACTAAATATATCTGCCATGGCACGTGGTCACTTTAACATGAAGGCCTGAAGAATATGACATACACGGCATCACATCAATGACACCAATCGGTTAAAAAGCAAATGAATAATGGTGAATTACATAATTTAATAAAACAAATAAGCTACATTACGTAATTTTCAGAACAAATTTAGTCAAAGCAGTCAACATTATGAGGTGGGTGATATTTCGAGCTGGTTTCAAATTCATCTCGGAAACATATACGCAGGATCTATAGGTGGATTTTTACTCAAATTAGCAATAGTAAGATTGACTCATTTGGATCTACTTGCGGGGATTTTCCCAACTGGGAAAGGTCAAATCATGAGTTAGACAGCTGAAAATCTATTTCAGAAGTTGTGAATGACACCGACATCCTGGCTCCAGGTGTGGGATGGGTGCTAGGCAACCCGATGCAATACGGATATTACCGAGTGAATTACGACATTACAAACTGGAACATGCTTATACAGCAGCTCGTCACTGACCACAAGGTAGGTCATCTTTGCATCTAGCTACTAGAACACGTGGTGTTTAACTCACGTTTAAATACGTATACAATTTAAACATGTTTAAACTAAACTTTTGATTTGTAAATTAATTTTGAAAGGACTGTTCATTTCGAATTATTTCAAAGGCATAGTATTTCTGGTCCACAGTATCATAGTGGTTTGCTTCCAAATAAATTGTTATTCTTCGTCCGTTCCATTTCATTTAACGAATAACATACACCGATAATGTTATGATTAATGGAAGATTAAGAGCGCATTGTTCACAAGTTCTTACATTCCACTGCTATGTGACTTCTAGGTAATTCACGCGATTAACCGCGCGCAGATCATCAACGACGCGTGGAGCCTTGCGCAATCCGGGGACCTTGCGATGGAGGTGGCCCTACAGACAACCAACTACCTGGATAAGGAGCGCGAGTACGTGCCCTGGGCGGCCGCCTCCTCGCAGCTGTCCTTCGTAAACTCAATGCTAGCCAGACACCCGCTTTACGGTTCCTTTAGAGTGAGTATAGCTTCTGTAGAATTCATATATTTTTGTTTATTCCATCGATATCAGGTAGCCGTTGTATGGCTCTTTCAGGGAGAATATAGCGTTTTTGGAATACAGATCTCATTCGTCACCTCAAAATTCATCCCGGCACCATCTGTACTGCTTTTTCAAGGTAAAAATAGCGTATGTGGATTAAAGCTCTCCTTTTAAGCCCCATTCTACCAGACATCCGCTTTACGACTGCTTCAAGGCGAGAACATTTTATAACAACTGACACACATTGTTTCACGATTCTAAGCGTTCATTCTCTGTTTGCAGAAGTTTATGCGGAACAAGACTGAGGACACATTCAACGAGCTGACGATGAACAATACTAACGCGCTTCATCTCGATTCGTAAGTCTCCTTTGTATTCCTATACTCTAATACCAATCTGATTAAGCACGGGATGAGGCAACGACTACTGCAATGACGGAACTATGCCGCAACCTGGGAGGGGTTAATAAGTAGTCCGAGGAGTGGGCACAGTCTCTTTCTGTGCATCCCACTGCCGACAAAGGGAAACCTCAAACTTTTCGAGAATTACCGGTCCATCTGCCTAAGCAGCCATCACAGCAAAGTCATGTTACGTTTCATTATTTACAATACACACAGTAAGACTGAGGAACAGCTGGTAAAAAACAGGCTGGATTCAGAGCTGGGCAGAACACAGTTGAACAGATCTTAAACTGTAGAGTCATCATTGAGAAACACGTGCAACGCCAACGTGAACTCTTCCACAACGTCATCGACTTTAAGAAACCTTTCGACCGCCAGTGGAAGGATTCAAGAATGAAAAACAAGCTGGTGCAAATCATCCAAGAACTTTACGGAAACGCCAGCAGTGTAGTACTTTAACGTGGATAGATAGTATAATACTTCAGTACATCAGTGGGCGTCCGTCAAGGAAGTCTGCTCTCCCCCGTTCTATTTAAACCTTTTCTTGAGAAAATTATGCAGGAGACCCTAAACCACACCCGTATCACCATCGGTGACATAACCAATTTGTACATGAGATTCGCGGATGACATGAACCTCATGGGTGGCACCAGCAGTAAACTCCAAGACATCACCAATATACTCTAAGAAAGAGTAGGAGCATACGGGATGGAGATCAGCACGGAGAAGACTTGAAAGGAGAGAAGCTGTAAAAAGTGACCAGCGTCAAGTACGTGCGGACAACACTGCCCAAGTATGACACCAGTTTCGCTGAGATCCGAATAAGAGTTGAAAATGCGAACGCAGCGATGGCCAAACCGCTCAATTAGCTTCCCCATAAAGTACAGGCTTTAGAAGTTTCTTGCAGAATCCATTCTACTGTACGTCTAGGAGATCTGGATATTTCACGCGGACACAAAATGCAGGATAATGCCTTTGATCACAAGAGCCTCCAAAGAATGCTCTTAATTTCATACATGCAGCTTAAAAACAACTTTCGTTACGTGACGGCAACACTTGTTGACCCACAGGAGAACGTCCTGGCGACCGTCAAACGATGTGGCTGGTTTGTGTCGGGCGGGGCACGATTCTCTGTACAAGAATGTGCTCCGATGAACGCAAGAGGGTGTTCTCCGTCGACGCCTTTGGAAGAAAAGCTAGAATGACACTTTGAAAGAGTGAACGTTATTCCCGATGGATGACCTACTCTCAGCGGCCCACAACAGACCTGACTAGCAAAGGATCTCTGAGTATTCGTCCTATATATTGCCCCAACGGCTAGACCGGTCAAGAAATGATGCTTATGATGATGATGACTCTTATTAGATACAATAACATTTAGCGTTATCCTACCATGTCCTTATGACCGCGACCAGATATGACTACGATAAAAGTAACGAACAATTAAGATTTTATGGACTTTATAGTCTGGAGCGTTTTCAGACTTGGAAAATCAGAACACAAAGATTGTTCGGTAAGGCATTGCTGACAGTTAGGTTTTAACCATTATCTTCGTGAGAGTTTCAATCAAGATTTTCCGTTTGGACTTAATGTGTGGCTGGACGGTTTAAAATAAAATACTATTTTTTCTGTATTGTGAAAATGACTGTTGGATTGGAAATGCTATAACAACATATAAAACAAGATGTGTTTGTGAAACACAATGTCCCCCTATTTGACGTTTGACTGTCAAAGATGACCTTGACCTTGACCCTTCACGACTCAAAATGTGCAGCTCCTTGAGATGCATATGCATGTCAAATATAAAATTGCTAGCTTCAATATTGCAGAAGTTACATTACATGAGCAAATTTGACCCATATATTTGACCTTAAAGGATGACCTTGACCTTAACCTTTCACCACTCAAAATATGCAGCTCCATGAGATACACATGCATGCCAAATATCAAGTTGCTATCTTCAATATTGCAAAAGAATTCATAAAATAAGCGATTTGGGCCACATATATTTGACCTCTGACCGTGAAGGATGACCTTGACCTTGACCTTTCACCACTCAAAATGTGCAGCTCCATTAGATACACATGCATGCCAAATATCAAGTTGCTATCTTCAATATTGCAAAAGTATTCATAAAATGAGCGATTTTGGCCACATATATTTGACCTCTGACCTTAAAGGATGACCTTGACCTTGACCTTTCACCACTCAAAATGTGCAGCTCCATGAGATACACGTGCATGCCAAATATCAAGTTGCTATATTCAATATAGCAAAAGTTATTGCAAAATGTTTAAGTTGGTGCATTGCAAAAGTATTCATAAAATAAGCGATTTGGGCCACACATATTTGACCTTTGACCTTGAATGATGACCTTGACCTTTCACAACTCAAAATGTGCAGCTCCATGAGATACACATGCATGCCAAATATCAAGTTGCTATCTTCAATATTGCAAAAGTATTCATAAAATGAGCGATTTTGGCCACATATATTTGACCTCTGACATTGAAGGATGACCTTGACCTTGACCTTTCACCACTCAAAATGTGCAGCTCTATGAGATACACATGCATGCCAAATATCAAGTTGCTATATTGAATATAGCAAAAGTTATTGCAAAATGTTAAAGTTGGCGCAAACCAACCAACCAACAGACAGGGCAAAAACAATATGTCCCCCACTACTATGGTGGGGGACATAAAATTCGGGTGTTAAGCGTGTGTATTGTGTGGTAATATGGCATTCATGAACAAAGGGTTGATTTGTTTTTCTAGTATTTAGTCTTAAAAGTACATTTACATGTAGTTAAAAAAAATGTTATGCAGCTGTCGTCGCGCTTTCTTTACGCTGTCGTAACCATGAAGTTTGTATCCTTAAAAAAATCAGAGAAAGTGCTCCATCTATGAGTGTATCTCAATGTGTTACCATGGATCGCTGATTGGTTGCAGGTACGTCCGTTCCGCCATTACTGACCTCGCTTGCACATATGGGATCCAGGAGTGCATTAACGAGGCCAAGAGGCTGTTTAGGCAATGGAAGAATAACCCTGATGATAACCCGTAAGTATAGTTACTCAGGAAGTAGATAAAAAAGGTTAAGGTATTTTTTATTATAGTGTCACCCCTATTGAAAGGGCCAGCCAATTTGGCTTATGAGACACCTTTGCGTGTATACCATGTACATCCCAACTCCTATCACTATGCCAGGCGCCAGGCGGATAGAAGTCGGTAACCATTCATGTTTAACGCTCGCGGCTCACGAGCCGGCCATATCGGAACAAGTCCCATGACAAACATCCATCCTTCGATAAACGCTCCCCATGGGGCTCGAACCTTCGACCTCCCGATCCTAAGGCGGACGCCTTATCCACTAGGCCACGGCGATCGGTCAGTAGCAAAGTAGATTGATTGCCGCAGACGTGATTATAAATTAACTATATTAATTATAATAATTTGAGGTATCGTTCCCATTAACTATGCTATGTAATGTTAAAAGGTTGTGTTTGCATTAGCAATTCTACGTGATTATTGTGATGACAGCATTGACCATGCTATGTGATATCGCATAGTGGTGTTAACTTTAACATGTGACGATGTAGAGTAGTATTCACATTTACACAGCTATGTGAAGTTACTGGTTGGTGTGCTCATTCACATAGTTATGCTATGTTGCCGGATGTTTCCCACATTGACTTTGTTAAATGATTTCATGTGATGTGGCGGTAAAAAATGAATATGCATTCTGATGTTGCAAGGCTTGGTACAGTACACGTGTATTGTTTATGAAATTTTACAGGATGGTGTTCGCATTTACTTTTTTATGTTGTGTTACAGTGTTTTCACACACAATGGCTCCGCAATTGGATGTTACATGGTGGTGTACACATATTATGGGATATTGTAACGTGAATCAGTGCGTGAAAAATATCGGGCATTTTTAATATGCTTATTGATGTTGAAGGGTTGGGTTGACATGAACTTTTATATGTGATAGTTCAGCGTTGGGTATATATTGTTCATATGCTATAATACGATTAAGTTAAGATGAAGGGTGCTTTTTTGCACCTATTTACTTTACGTTGTGATTAGCCATAAATTGCGCGTGTTTAATGATGCTGCATGGTGGTGCACAGCATAGATTCATGACGTTAGGTGATGCTGCAAAGTGATGATGTTGCACGTTTTAGTACTGCAAAGTGTGAGATTTTGCTGAAGAGTGATCTTCAATTTACTATACACATTGGCCATGTTATGTGATGATTGATCATGTAATGTGATGCTGCAGTATGTTGTACGGCGCACATTTAACAATCTGTGTGATGCTGCATGGTGGAGTATAGCAAAGATTGACTCTATATTGTCACACATTGACTCTGCTATGTATATTGAACATGTTATGTGATTTGTATTATTTGTGTCCTTCATATGTTATCTTATGTTGCATGGTGGTTTACTGCACACACTCACAATGTTAAGCGGTAGTTAAATGGTGTACACTGAACACATTTGCAATGGTATGTTATATTTCAGGGTGGTTGAGTGCATACAATTACAATGGTATAACATATTTCAGAAAATGATGATATACTGTTAACATTGTCCAGATTACATGTATGTGATGTTTGATTTGTGGCGCTCTTCACAAATTGGCAATGCTTTGTGATGTTGACTAGGTGGTGTACTGAACACATTGATCTCGCTTTTTGATATTGGTTGGTGCTGCACACTAACAGACAATGCTATGTGATGTTGCAGGTGGTGTACTGTACTGCACACATTGCCCTTTTTATGTTATGGTTGCTAGGTTTTGTACTGCATATATTAGCCATGTCATTTGATGTTTTCTGGTTTGTGTAACGCAGACACTGACCATGTTATGTGATGTTTGCTGGTCTCCGTACTGCACAAATTGTCCGTTTTATGTACTGTTGCACTGTGGTGTACAGCTTACATATACAATATTACATTATCTTTTCTGAGTTATATACAGCGCACATAGAACAGGCTTTTTGATATTGCTAGGCGGTATACTGCACACTATGACCACGTTATGTCATGTTTGCTGAGTTGAGCACACATTGGCCATGTTATTGAATGTTGCAGCGTGGACCCAGGTATAAAGAGCACAGTCTACTGTACGGCGGTGGCTGAGGGGACGCTAGACGACTGGGAGTTTGCGCTTGCGCGATACCGCGTTGAGAACCTGGCTGCTGAGAAGTCGCGTCTCCTTTCGGCCCTCGCCTGCTCCCGGGAGTCGTGGGTGCTGAGTAGGTAGGTCCTTAGGCAACGAAGAACTTTTGTTATATCGTTCACATTGGTAAATAAACGTGCTACTTGAATCCCATACACTGTATTGCGTATTTTGGTTACATTTGTTCAACACGTATCCATAACCGCACACATTATTCTAGCTTATGAATCTACTTCGATATGTACAATACACTCAACACCCTTTAAACTTTTCTCTTTGCTGTACCACCCACAGATACCTTCAGATGGCGATAGATCAAAGTAGCCAGTCCGAAATCCGGCGCCAGGACGCAGTCTCCGTTATCGTCTACATATCCCGGAACACCATCGGGAGGTAGCCTTTTACGATATGCATATTTTGACAGTTTATTGTAATTTTTCTCGTAATATTCACACAGCTGGTTTAACATTTACACTATACCGGTGCAGTATATTTGAACTTTACATATTTAAACTATATATATTTATATTTATTTATTTATATTTATATTTATAAATAAAAAGATATACGTTTTTGTGGAATTCATATGAATATCCTATTTCAAAAGAATTCCATTTGTCGAAAACACGACGATGTAAACAAGAAGAGGCACAGCGACAAATGTCGAGCTGTCTGTGCCATAATTTAATCGTTACCTAGTATGTTCATCCCGTCTTTTTGTTGCAGGTCGCTGGCGTGGGACCTGTTCAGGGATAAATGGGACTTTTTCCTCAACGAGTAAGTAATGGTTTGAGGCGTCATGTATGCTGGTAAAGATGAACTCAACCTACAAAACCTTAAATTCTCACATATGTGAACTATTGGATTTAATTTTAAAAAACTATTTTTTTGGCACTGATAAGCAACAGCTTCGATGTTCAGTGCTTATCGAAATTTGACATGTTTCTATGCAGCAGGCAATTAACACAGTCCAATAAAGTAGCTTTCTAATTCAGCGTAGTTGTTGCATCTGTACATTAGTTAATTATAAGTTATAGTGTTTCAAGCACGGCGGAATGCATACTTATAGGATCTGGCATGAGTTGTCATATCATACCATATATTATTAAACGAGTTCAGTAATTTTGTTAGTAAGCGAGCCTTTGGCGAGCTTACTAACACATTTCCTGCACGAGTTTAATAAAATATGGTATGATATGACAACGAGTGTCAGATCTTTTTTATCACATGCTTTTAAATAAGCATATTACATAAATATTTACGCAAACATAATGATATAAATCCCGAATGTTGTTTACATTTCGTGACGTCATTTGACGTTGCAACGTCATTTCAGCAAAATAACAAAATGCGATTGGTCAATAAACGCAAACTAAGCCAATGAAAACGCTTAAAAATGTTGTATTACACATGTGTAATATACAAAAAATATGTAATGGTTGTATTACATGGAAAACATGGTATAGCATGTGATAAAATTGTGTTAAATGCTTGCGATTACACAGAATGTTGAATTTGAGTGTTGTTTTCAGACCGAACATATTTAATAAAATATAAATGCACAATAGCTGTTTGTTTGCAGACACGGTCACTCTTTTTACATGGAAGACCTCATAAACTTAATAACGTCCGAGTTTAATACTGAGATGTCGTACACAGAGGTTTGTTTGTACACATAACATGTGTACAGGACATCACTCACATTGTGTAGTGTAATGACTCTATACTAACATCGTGTAGTGTAATGACTCTATATAACAGGTTTACACTGACCTGTACAGTCATAATACCTCTAATATCGTGTAGTGTTTTTCTTCTTTATAACAGACTGTTTACTGAACTATGAACATAATACTACTCATATAGTGTATAACAGTCTGAACACATTACATACATGAAGTAATGTATAAAATCATGCAGTTATATACCTCTATATAACATACTGTACATGTACGATGTACATAACACAACTAACATCGTGTAGTGAAATGCCTCTATGGATAACATACTGTACACATAACTATGTACATGCCATCATCACCGTCGGGTAGTGTAATACCACAAAATAACATACTTTACATTGAACCAAGTACAGGGCACCACGCATATCCCGAGTTTAACACTTTTATATACTTGTAGCATACTGTACACTGAAGTACAGGATACCACTCATATCGTGTGGTGTAAAACCTTAATATAGTAGAATGTACACTGAACATTGTACATGATATCACCCACGGCGTGTAGTGTAATAACTCTATTCTGGACACTGAGCTGTTCATAGGATACCACATTTTTGTAGTTTAGTACCTCAATATAACATACTGAACACAACTTATTTATAAGGTGTATCTTTACTCTTCAATGTGGTTTTATATACTGTAATACATTAACTTGCATTTATATTATGTACATAACACAATTTCCTGTAGAGAAATACGTCAATTCAACGGACTGGATTATGATTGTTGCATAATAATACTTACTTTAGTATAGTTACTCTATTTAACGGGCTAATCATTTAACTTTCATTCGTAGCTAACGCTCGGGTATGTATTCCTTACGATTGCTACTGGGGGTCTGTCATATATATGTTGTACTTAATTTGTTGAGTAGAGCAGACTGTGCACCACTTACTGTGCACAGATACTTCCGTAATATTGCAGATTACAAGCTAAGAATTATGCACATCAATAGCATGGTCATCTATTTAACTGTGTACTTGCAAACATGTATTACATAATACTTATATGGATGTGCACACATATGCTATTATCTACTAACCGTGCATCATGTTTTAGTTTTGGCGGAGGCTCGTTCGGCTTCACGAATCTGATCAGCGGACTCACTTCTTCCTTTAACACCGAGTTTGACCTGAGTCAGGTAGTTTTTGCGGCTAATAGCAGTGTGACCGTGTGATCATATGTATCAGTATAGAGTCTCTGAAACCGAACTTGTATCCTAGTGACCATGTAACCAGAATTTCTTATTGGCCTGAAAAGACTGTATATGACCAAGAAACCTTATGGAAGCATAATAACCATGTTTAAAGACATATACCTTTATAGTAGCAAAGTGACCGTGTTCCCAGAATACCTTTTTAGAAGCTTCATCTTGTAACACAGTGGCGATGTTACCAGAAATATACATTGCAGCAGCTAAATATGTAGCATAGTGACCATGTTACAAGACATATACCTCTATTAAGGCTTCATCTTGTAGTATAGTGACCTTGTTACAAGACATATACCTTTATATCAGCTTTGTATTGTAGAATAGGGACCATGTGTCCAGTCATATACCTTTATAGCAGCTTAATATTGAAGCTTAGTTTCCATGTTACTGTGCTTGTAACGTACTGAACACGTGACCATTCTTATAGCGTAATGACCATATAATTATGCTTATGGCTTTGTTACAATAGATCCATGCTCGTAGCAAAGTGACCATCAGGCGATGATTTTAGCGTAGTGAGTTTTAAACCGTGCATGCAACGTAGGAAGTTTCTACATCTACCATTTTAAACGTAAAAAGACACACTAATTACCGCGTATTAAGGTTTACTGACTACTCTTGCTATGCAGACTATTTTGCAACACCAATTAATTTGTACGCGTGTTTTCAGTTTTACAAATACTTTTGATGTTTAGGAATTAGGATTATTAAGACATCTACTTTAATCATTTATACGTTTTATAAACATATTACCCCCTGTTGAACTTAAGCCTTCAAACTCAGTCACGTAGCGGTGTCTGCTGCTTTTTACCTGACATGTAACTACTGCATTAAACTGGAAGGTTACACAAAGAATATGTAGCTAGGGAAATGTGTATACTCAAACCGTTACCGGAATGTATCATGGCAACTGTGTAACCGATTTCATCAACCAGAATAAAAAAAGATAACGGTGTAACCACTTCATACTTACAAAATGTTTTATGGTGACTGTATAACCACTTCCATCTACCAGAATCTATTATTGTGACTATGTTATCACTGTATATCACTAGAATGTGTGATTGTGACAGTGTAACCACCGTCTACTAACAGAATGCATCCTTTTGAATTAGTTACTACTGCCCACTACCATGAGGTATCATGGCGAAAGTGTAACCCCTTTCCATTAATAGAATGAATCATGGTGACTGTTACAGGGGGGTGAGGGGGAAATCACGTGACATACACAATTTGGTTTTCCATTCCGAGACAGGTATTTTTCGCTTTTTTGTACCCTTTATGTATTAATTGTGTAAATGCCGCTTACGTTCCAGACATATCTGCAAGAACGCAATAAGCGTCTATTTCGTATTAAAATTCGCTTCATATCTCGACTTAACTCCTTGCGAATTTTCTTAGTGGAGCTGTTATTCGGTCACCCTGCTAAGAGATTTCGCTGCGGCATTAAAAAAAATAAATGAAGGGAACAAAACGGCGAAAAATACCTGTCTCGACATGGACGTCGCCATCATCTGATTACGCCTTCTGTATTAACAACTATTAGCAACTGCCTTCTACAATTCAACGTTGTGAATTTGTAACAAATGCTTATTACCGAAGTGTGATTTGGTGCATGTGTGTTATCGCTGTCATGTAGCATTTTACTTGTAAATCAACTTACCTCAACCGGAATCTAACATCGTGAATATGTATTTCATGCATACTACCGGAATTAGGTCAGTTGAATGTGTCACCATTATTTCTCGATCGGAATGTGCCTTTATGAATGTATTGTCATGGCTTTGTTAACACTGCCCATTATAGGAATATAGCATCATAAAATTGCGAACTCTGCCAACGTAAGAAATATAGCGTCATGTCTGTGTTACAACTGCCAGAAAAGAAAAGAAGCACTGCATACTTAAGAAATGTAGCGCCATGACCGTGTAACGACTGCCCGCTACAGGAATGAAGCATCGATGTCTTGTGAACACTGCCCGTAACAGAAACTGTATATGCTAACCAAGTAACTTCTATCAACAGTTACCAGATTTGCTGTGATGAACAGTTAAATGTAAAGTTGATGACCTCCATGCTGTAGAATAGTCGAATCGAACAGTATTCTGCTGATTTCTTTGCTAAACATACTCTAGCTTTTACATTGGGCTATTATTATGCCAAATTAGAATGAAACGTTAAACTATATACTTGTATTTTGACAGGTATGTGGGTATTTAGCGGTTACAATAATGTATTGACGTCAATTTCGTTTAGTTTGTTAAGTAGTAGTTCGGAATCCTTAAAAAAAATAGTGACAACTTCATTTATCGATCATTGTCAATTTGATATGCTTATTTTAAACTGATGATATACTCCCAATCAGAAGACAACATGAACGTGTAGCATACTAAAACACACACTTGATGTCAGTTGTTTGTAGTACTAGATCACAAGCTAGCCAGAGAGGTTAATCTTGTAGGCATGGCCGAAATAGCTATTTTCCCAGAAACATCCGAGAAGGTTTGGCCTCTTCTAAAACGCAAAGTCGGTACCTGGGAGTTAATACAGCGGACGTTCTAGCTAGGCACGGGCTTGTTTGTAACACTATCTCCGTTTTTGAGTACATCTGATAATGGACGTACATGGCCACTACATTGTTTGTATCCTCATTCCCGTAGTTAAGCATTGCTGACGACGGACTTGCATTGTCATCTGATTGTTTTTTCTCTGGTCTTCGTTGTTAATCGCAGTCAATGACACACATACATGGCCATGTGATTGATTGAATCCTCAGTAGAGCTCGGGTGATGACGGACTTCTATTGCCATGTGATTGATAGAATCATTTTTGCCGTGGTTAAGCTCAGGTGATGACGGACTTACATGGCCATGGTAAACTTCGTTGTGAAGTACAGCCGATGAAGAACTTTAGTCGCCATGTGATTGTCTGTATCCTGATATCCGTTGCAAAGTTTATCTGGTAACAGACTTGCATGACCATATGATTTTTTTATCCTAATGTTCGCCGTGTTGTACAAGTATATCGCATGTTGATCTATTATCACCCGCGTAAGTGATGCACATGCTTTGGCTGCGCGATGGTATTATTTTTTCAGCGATCAGTTTGATCAGAAATAATGTTTTAAACACCGCATGGACCATTGTGGCGTGCAGACGTCATGCTTTTAGATCCTCGCTGCGTAGGTTTAGTTCTTCAACACTTCTAACACAATCTTAAATGCAATCCGACGAGTCCACTACTCATTTTATTCTGTATTGATGTATTACTCCTTACTCTATTCTGAACATCACAGGCACGGCCGGCAGCTGTACGCCTTTACTCGGCTTATATCCGGCGTCACGGACTGGTTCAACTCTCCACAGAAGTACCAGGAGGTACCGTGCGCATGCGCATAAAACCCACATGTTTCTTGTCATGATTCGGTGTGCTTGACATTTTATTTGTTTTCGTGTCCCCTATAATGCCCAAATTAATGTTATTACAAAATTATCCTCCGTCAACTTGTACACGACGTTATGTTATGTTTTATTTCATATGCGGTTCTGTTAGACGTCTTCTGAAGATTCTTCTTGTGCATATGTTGCTATCTCAGGATTAACTCATTTCACTCGTATATTCACTTCCTTTATTTGTGTAATTTATGTTCACATTCATATATATAATATAATATCATTTAAGTAGCTAAATTAGTTTTATTTATTTATTTAAATAGCACGTTACGTTATTATAAACATTTCATAAATTGTCATAAATATTGTAATATTCCAATAAACGATGAATAAAGGATTATAAAATACGTACAAAACTCTTACGTCTTCAATTAATAGCATCGTTATTTTACCAACCACAAATAGTCAATCATAACATGTATGGGTTTTTTTAATACACGATGTATTACAATCACGTGGTTGTATTTTTACCACGATGAGTAAATTCTAACATATGTGTTTCTTAATTCACTATGTATTATGTGTTTCTTAATTCACTATGTAATACAATTACGTTGTTAATGTTGGCAGTTGCAAGCGTTCATAGCGAGCAAGAATGATCTTGGGTCCGGAGCACGTGCGTTCGATCAAGCGCTTGAGAAAACCCGGAGCAACATCAAGTGGATGGTAGCAAACGTCCCAGTGATACAGACTTGGTTGCAGAGTCAGGGCTTTTAGACGCAGGTAAAACAAGAAATTGATATATTATTAAGCATTCTCTATCGGTCAATTAGCAACGACCCGGTGTACTGGTACTGATGCGTAATAATTAAACGACGTGGGCGTTAGATAAGGTTGTTTATTAGGCAATCAAACGACAACGGTTTTTTTAACGATGATTAGAATTTTTTTTTTTATATAACATAATAGTATCTATATTAATGCCACTCAAATTATACATTTATTTTACTGTGCTGTGTTTAGATACGTGATGTCTTTTATTCATGCATTTCATTACTTTTTCAACAATGATTATGTTCGGTAAGTTTTTTGTTATAATAAGTAAGATACTATGTTTTGAGCCAGAGCTTGAATTATTTGTTTCTGTTTGTAACGTTATTTCGCTACGTGTTTTCAGACATGTGACCGTCCGTCCAGTGTCCACCACTTTGGAGTCGTGTGTCATCATGTGCCATTAACTCTTCGTGTACACGAAACTTTTGTTTAGTAAAATTGGTTTAAGGCGTTTTATTCGTTATAACTTATAAATACAATATAGGTTTTTGATTTAGCGTGTAAAGCATGTATTTGCAAGGTTTTGTTACACTTACAACAACAAATGTATACATAAGAGCGATGCTAAAATATACGTTGATACATGCTATTATTGGATGATCATCGTCAAATGGATGAATATTGTTGTGATAAGTCTTTTATAATATTTTTAAATAAATTGAAAAACAAATTGTACATGGCTTCATGACATGCTGCTACACATCTACGTCATCTTAATCACGACATTTAACTACTACTATTGATTCTTTTTAATATGTACATATCTGTTGTTATTGTTACTGTATTGTTATTTGTATGTATTTCAAATCTTATATTATACAGTACTCAGGCTTTGTCATGTGTGTGTATAATTTCTCGGTTCTGAACATTTTCGAAAACGATGTTTTCACAGATTCTTTAGTTATGTGCTACTTACGCTGAAAAAAATGATTAACGTATATTTTTCAAAACTATTGTATGAGACATTAAAATGTCACGTAATGTTTTTGAAACACTGCTAGAAATGTCCGTACAATTAAATGAAAGGTTTCTATGATTCTACATCAGTACAAGCCCAGAATAGTCTTCTTTGTGACTGTAAGTGGTGACTTGTTGAACAAGTTGTGTGCGCCAACCAATACTATGCAATAATTGGACGGTTTGTGTTTTAATATTTGGAAAAAACGGGCTTCATACATGTGCGTTAAATGTTTCCCATATTAGACTAAGAAGACCGCAAATGTAAATCAGGGACGACACTCTCCGCATTTATTGACTTTTGTTAATGGCAGTCTATTGTTATCGATAACTAGGCTCAAAGTTACGTCCCTAATAAGTTTGTGCAGATTAAACAGGCTAATCTTGGACGAAACTTTTCGCACATGATTTAAGCCCGTAATTTCCGAAGACTGGTTGAAATATCCATAAGATGCCGACACCACCATTAAGTAGACTTGCTCCTGGCGGGAAGGTCTTCAGTGGTTACATGGGGAACTATTGTGATAAGTATGTTATGTCATATATATTTAGTCAGACACGTGTCGTTGTAATTTGGTATCACAAATAAAATGATAGTTACCACTACTGGTGTTTATTGTTATTGCAGAATGGCCAACGAACATGAGAACGTGCAGTTTTTAGAATAATAGCATACAACTTTAAGAACATTTCAGAAACCTCACGTTTTTAAACTACCCAATATTTGCTTATTTGAAGTTTTTTTTAAATATGTCTAAATGTATAAATATTGAAGTATCACTGCGTAGACCATATACACAATGCGGTTCCAGTTACACATATGAATGTAGCAATAGTAATGAGTACTCAATGTAACATGTCACACTATATTAAACGATTTTCTAAACAACTTCAATGTAAAGGCAAGAGCCACAGAAAAAATAATGAACGCAACAATTTGCGCTTAGAGACCCTCATAACATTACCTTGTTTAACAGGGACTGTGTAATCGAATTGATTAAAGCGATAGGTCATATGTAAAAAGAACTCGACACGAATCAAAATTAAATTATTAAAGGACATCATTTTATCGGGTCTTATCCGTTTGCATGTATACTGCCAAATGCCAACAAACATGTTAAGACGGTCTTGAAATAACCTACCCAGCAACAGAAAAATTGAATGCTGACATGTGCGTTACCAGGGGAATACATTCAAAAACATTACTCATTTACATATGTATCTACACTTAATTCAAAATAGTACGTTATCCTGATAGAGTACAAATCTGTGGACGTTTTCTTTTAATTTAAGTCGTAATACAATGTTTTGGTACTTAAATATATGTCTTTCTTCAACCATCTTAAAAATCACAATTATTTCTATCATGAAAATCTGTTAAGTACAACATTCTTAGTTATGAAAATATTCTGATAAATTATATTTTATAAACATTTTGGGTTTACATGAATAAAAGATGGACACATTCTTCGAAATTATCTCACACAAAGTACAAATTGCATGGTCATTAATAGTTAAAGCGATAACGATATGCCATGGCAAAAAGTAACGCACAAGTCATGAACTGCATTTTCCTATGATTCGATACTATATCAAATATGGCATATAAGTGCATTTTAAGAGTTTCATATAAATACAATATCAGAATATAACATAACTTCATCATCCAACGACATTCATAAATGATCATATTTTGGTTTGACACAAAATTTGTTTAAAATGGACACAGTTTCAAGTAAATTAAATGTATACAACTAATGAGTCAATGAAAGCTTTGGACATACTCAATACATATAAAGCATTGTGCAATCGAAGTTATGAACATTATGATTGTTAGTGGTTCAGTTTAAATGACATGTTAACGTGTAATATACACTGGAAGTGTGTTGTTCTTAAATTTTAAATATTCGTTTCCAAACATCTATAAGATTAAATGCAAATCTTCACACGAAAACAAATTATAATGACATAATCAACCATTAAAAAGTGTTCCGACACAAGTAAAACAGCTTACCTATTTAACTGGTGAATATTTTTAAACATTAAAGTAGGTCTCTGTTACTTTAAGTAACGAACATGTCTTCAGTAACAGTCATGTAATTTTTTTCACTGGTGGTCAAACATATCCTCCACCAGTTTCATATCACAGGATAGAATTTGAAGCATCCGCTTTGATTTACCAACTAACGTCGGTTGTGTGACTTTAAATAGTATTTGATCGTGGTCAACCCAAATGATATCCGGCCTAGATGGCCACTGAAAGGACTTCTTCTTATGTTAAAGAAAGGAAATTTCCTTTTTCTTTAACATTGACAAGCTCAGTATTCTTATTACTGCCATTGCGTTTATCTTGAATCTGCATAGGCGACGTGTTAGTGTCTTCATTTATAGTGAACTCATCCATCCATGTTTTAAATGATGTTTCGGGATGGAAACACTCTTGGCAATAACAACTTGTGCTACGAATTGCGATCATAGAGTTACCTTTCCCTTTGACTGCATGTACTTTAACTGTACCTCGTACTGGTTTCAGTTTCAACTGTGAGAGTGCGTTAGCCTTTTCTTGACATTTTGCAGTTTCAACAATTACACATTTCACATTGTTCATGGTGCTGAATTCTGACTGGGTCCATGCGTAAAAGTCATCCGAATCCTGAATATACACCTTTCCCGATTTTGCAATTTTGTCTGCCATTCTTTTGACGGTACCACCGAGACCGTCAACGGGGCCTTTGCCGTGCGCGGCCTCCAAATAATTCTATGTTGCGCTAATCTTGTAAGTCATTTTGTGGTTCGCAACTGCATTGATGATGACTTTGTTTCGATATTGGGAGGTAGGGCTATGTGTCCAATAGTGAATATGCTCCATCTGTGGGTTCAATGATAGCAGATCAGGGATCAACTTGTCGACAAAGGTAAGAGCAGTTGAAGAATTATGAGACATTTCGTCAGAAATGTATACGAAAATATTGTGTAGCAATTCGCTTGTGTTAAATTTGTAATACACCACTATCGGATGTAATGTAACACTCGTTTGGTTCCAGTAAGCTGATTGGATTTCCTCTACCGATTTGCAGGCATAATTTCCACTGAAGTCCCTGTGGACGATGCAATGATTTTCATGTAAGTTCTCTTTTAAAGTTTTCATCTGGCTGTATTGTGTTTTGATTCAAGACACGTGTTCTTCAAACTCACTGCTTTGCTTTTTAACATGCTCAACAAACTCTTTTTTGTCATATCAGAGTTGACTACTTTCATTTACTGACTTCTTCTTTCCTTTAAAGGGGCCTTTTCACAGATTTTGGCATGTTTTAAGGTTTGCCATTAAATGCTTTATATTGATAAATGTAAACATTAGATCCAAAAAGCTCCAGTAAAAAATCAAGAATACAATTTAAGAAAAGGTAAAAAGTAGCCCTCAGCAGGGCTCGAGCCAGTGACACCCGGAGTCCTGGAGTAAAAACCAATTAGACCGCTCGGCCATCCTGCCAAGTATGTATGAGAGACGTACTGTATACTACATATAAGCAAACTTCGTAGTTTCACTAAATTAAACGTCAACAACAGAACTCGCCAAAGTATTCAATCGTTTCGCGTTGCAACGCTTTATAATTTTCAGGTTTTTAAATCGTCAAAAGATGCATATAATAGCTATATTAGACCATGGTAAATGTTCAGTATTACTGTTTCCCCACAAATATCATAACTAAAACAAAAATTTGCGAATATGAAACAACTTTTTTCAATTTCGTCAATTCACCAAATCGTGAAAAGGCCCCTTTAAACTCCATTTGAACTCGTTGCCATTGACTAACTACAGTACTTTTATTTTCATTCACATTGTCTTTAATGTCTTTAATCAGTTCTGTTCTCCAACATCTTTTCTCCCTTTAAAGGGGTATTGATATGTTGTCGCTTTACAGCCTTCAGAGTCAGTGATATGTTCTGATGCTTAAAGCATAAACATGTGCCTCTTGTTATGAGAGACGTGAGGATAATATGTTGCGGCCTAATCCTGCAAAACGAAAAGAGCGACATCTAGATACTTGGGGTTTCGCTGATTAACTTTCGGTAGAGTGTTTGCAATTAATCTGTCATAACCCTCTTGTGTGTCTTTGTACCTGCTTTATTCTTAACGAAGTCAGCTTTTCCTGGCAAATTTCTCGGGTTGTCATCGCGCTCAAAGAATGCAATAACTTTGTCTCTGTGGTGTGCTACTTCTCGTGTGCGTTTGTTATTCGGTAGGTCAACATTCTTATTCTTTATCTTCGACAGAGTGTTTCTATACATTCCAGTTCTACCTGCAAAGTGTCTAAGTGTCCTATATTTCTTAAGTACACTTCCAACAACTTTTGATTTTTAGAAGCCTTTTTTTCAATGGTGCTTTCTTGGCCGATGACTTTATTTCATCACAAACTGCATTGCCATTGGCAAATATTAATTCTTTGTTTACTGTTGTTTCTTGATCCGGGGTTAACTTCATTCCTGTCATGAGCTTTCGGGCTTAAGATCTTGGTGTTGTAGGGCTTCTACATGCTTTTCGTTTCTCTATTTGTATTGCTCTAGCAGTACTTCTGTACTTTCTCTTTAAGTTATCATAGTTTTCCCTCAAAGCTTTCATTTTATACTTTGTCTTTTGCAACTCTCTTGATACACTTAATTTTGGTCCATTTGATCTGTTCGGAAAGATAATTCTAACCATTCTATTCTGACTTTCTGACTGACTTTCATAGCCACTTCTGCTCGGCTGTTCAACATTATTTGGTTCAATATCTTGTTCAATAATGTGCGCTGCCACTTCTCTTTCCGATGCTCTATACTTCTTAAAGTAAGCTCTGTTTTTTTATTACGAATAGATCTTTGATTTCTTGACAGCTGCCTGTTTGGCATATAGGTATTTCGACGTCTTTCACGTTTTTTGCAAGGTAAGCAGCATTATTTTTTTCTTTAAGTCTTTGTCTGTAAGCCTTTTGATTTACGGCCCTTGATTTTGCCATTTCTACAATAGTGAATGCAAAAAAATAATTCAAATAAGCCGTTAGTAAGTCATTGACATGTACATTTTTTTACATGACATGTCCGTTATAGATGGTTTGTGCATGGTGTTTAATCATTTAAATTGAAAACAATACTAGCGGGAAGCGTAAAATGATCCCCATTCGTAATTTCTATACCACAAGCTGATATATTGAAAGTAGGTATAGCTTGCATGCAAAAAAAAATGTCTGAACGAAACAAAAAATTAATTTTTACACAGCTATATATATATAGCATGCACTATTTTCGATTGTGAATATTAAGCTGTAATATGCATATCTATCATTAAATATGTGTAAAATGGTGACATGGTAGATCTATACTATTTAACACATTTCACAAATAAAATGTATTTTAAATTCAGTTTTGATAGAGAACCGTACCGACAAATCAATAATAAAAACGTGAAACGTTCGTTACCATCTGGTAACGGACATGTCTTCGTTGTAAACGCCTATTGTATACACATGTTCATGTCTATGACTTAAAATGATGTCAAACCATATGATTAATAGTGTTAACAATTGTTGCATAATACAGCAAACACAACATTACATGTATTAATAATAAAATAAATGTCTGCAAGAAATAAACTCCCTCCAAAATTCTAAGGGCCCTTTCTCGGTTCAAATGCAACATGGAACTGTAAACATCGCCATATTTCAATACCACGTCATCAAAATCAAAGACGTAATTGGTAAATCTGCAAGCCAGTTGCAAATTTCTGTTAATTTTGGAAAATACGTAACGAACATTTCAGTAACGGCATCTTTCAATTTGTCATAAAGGAATTACATAGAGGTTATTTGTTCATGTCAGTGAAAGATCGTTTGTTATTTCACGCAGCCACGAGTGAAATTATTATTTTTCTATGATCACGTGTGAAATAACAAACGATATTACACTGACATGATCAAATTTTCTGTTTCTTTTATGCCCCTTTTTCAAGAAAATAATTAACAGCTGTTCCCCTTTCGCTGAAAAGTTACCCTTTCTCGGAGTTTCTCCCGTCGCGTGCCTCAATACATTTCAAAACTCAAAATGACGTCATTAGTGTTACGAAATGACGTCATTATACCAGCGAAATTATCCAGATAAACACTTTTACAATGTAAATAAACGATGAAAAGCATAAAATAAAATTAAAATGTTGGATTCGGTGGAATGTCGATTTTAATTCACTCGTGATCATAGAAGTATATATATAATTATTTATGATAATCTTAAAATAGAAAAAGGAGTTCCGAAAATTTGTTCTTTTGACCGGTGAAAATAACAATTTGTTCTTTTCACTGCTGTTATTTCACGCAGAAATGTCATATTTTATCATTAGGTATATAAGAAATAATTATTATTTCACATACATGCATAGGTTTTCTTGCCTTTAAATAGTATTTAAGCACCTCTTTAATACAAAAACAACTTATATACATGCGACTTAATATTTTTGCATATGTTATAGGTAACGGATATGTCAAAATTATGGTAATTGTACAGCTTACCTTCGTTCTGATAGTATTTGTCTTTTAAAGGGGCCTTTTCACAGATTTTGGCATATTTTAAAGTTTGTCATTAAATGCTTTATATTGATCAATGTAAACATTGGATCTCTTCAGTAAAAAATCAAGAATAAAATTAAAAAGGAAAAAAAAAGTAGCCGGTACCAGGGCTCGAACCAGTGACCCCGGAGTCCTGGAGTTAGTCTGAAGTAAAAACGCATTATCCCTCTCGGCTATTCCGCCGAGTATACGCAATTAAAGCATTGTATACCATATACAATAATCTTCGTAGTTTCGTAAATTTAAACGACAACAACAGAACTCTCTAACTTATTCAATCGTTTCGCGTTGCAATGCTTTATAATTTTTAGGTTTTCAAATCGTCAAAAGAAACACATAATGGCTATATTGGACTATAGTAAATGTTCAGTAATACTGTTTCCTCACAAATATCAAAACTAAAACGAAAATTTGCGAATCTGAAACAACCTTTTCAATTTTGTAAAATTACCAAACCGTGAAAAGATCCCTTTAAAACATAATTCTTAAAAAATCGATAATATTTATTTATAGAAAAGACATTTTTCTATCACTTAAAACATACTGTGGCATCATAAAGATCCGTTTCCAGCTTTATAAAACAATCTCAATCATTGGTAACGAACATGTCGTTAACAACAAGCAAGTTAAAATCGGAGGATAACTGCTCAGTAATTTTGTCAAGTGATTTTCCAAGTACATGTATTCAGCATGTTTCTACAGTTTGGCTCTTCATATGTAAGGCAATTTGTTTGGCAGTAATATACTAAAACAACACATACAAGTATTGAAGATATAAATTTAATCATTCCCAACGGCGACAGTAACGAACATGTTAAATGTGTCAATTTAGTCACAATTATCAAATGCAGTTCCGAACTAATTTATTTTTTGACTTAGTACATCGACAACTGGCAACATCCTATCATCAAAATAGAGTAACTTCAACTATTCTTGTTTATATTTGATCACAAACAGTCAGCGACGCAAATGCATATGCTTACTGAGAATGCGTCAATGTCTCATCGTTTCTTTCCAGTCTCCAAGCAGCATGGTGAATGTTTGCCAGGACAAATGTAATTGCATATCAGGCGCAAAAAGAAATATTCAAAAATAAAGTAAAGGCATATGCCCATACAGACAATTGTGTCTGCAAGTACATTTTGTTAGTTTGCAAAGTGAGTATATAATTGCAAAATATTTAGTTTAATGTAACCTGTAATGTACATAAATCAGTACCACTCACACTTGCAATATGATGTACCCTACTTAAACATAGCGAACATACGAAAAAGAGGCTTTGGTGATTAAATAGTATTTTTCACAAGATTCATTTTCTTGGAAACACCATAGACATATTCGTCCGAAATGTCCGTTTTGCCAACAACGATCTACAGTTAGGTGAACATGAGACCACATAAACGTGTATGCTAAATGTTCAGGTATTCATCACCCGCGAGAATGCAATTATCAGTTTGATAATTTGAAAACGTTGTGGTTGAACACTTACACTCACACTGCCGTAAACATGTTTAGTGTTTTCTTGGATTATAGCCTGATACATCCGATCCGTACGTGAGATACGATTTGCTATCATTACACATGCAAACAATTATCTGCTCTTAAATGGAATTTGTTACGAACGTTGCAAAGCACTCAGTTATTGTTAGTTAGTTGATATATGACTTACAAATGCTCTACCACTCCTAAGACGCGTGGTTATTTTGTAGAAGTGTTTCGCTTAGGCTATCGAAGTACTGATCTTTTGCATGTCTATTTAATGCCATTGTCTGGTTTTTAAGTGTCATTTAAATCTTCACTCATGTTTGCTTGGTGTCTCGATCTTATAAAAACAATGATCGATAGTGTCGTATTAGAACTGACGAATGTTTCTAAATTCGTGTATTTACAATAATAAGGTTCTCTTTAGATTAGAGTATCGCGATAACCGTTGTTTGAAGCAATCGCAATTGGATTCCTCGTCCAAAGTCTGGTAGATCTCGAAGATGTTGTCGCCAGCATATTACAGAAGGGCTCAAATGTCAAATATCTCCTTTGCGAGTGCATCTATACATTGAAAAAAAAATGTAAAACCAATATATTTGTATTTTGTACATACAATTCAATTAACTGTTGTTTATTTATGTTTTTATCCCCTGACTTAATAATCTACGTTTCTTTCAACTTACAATTAACAAGATGACTTCAGAAAATTCTCGCAAATGGTTAAAGAAAAATGCAAATATTGAGATGACCATCATGTGGTCGAAAATTGAGTGTCCTCAAACATTAAAACTGGTAATGGCTGTTTTCTTTCAAGATGATTTTAACGTTCAGGGACAGTATAGATGAACGGCGTTTATTCATTTTCATGAAGAAATGATTAAAGCACTCTTAAATGATAAAATGGACATGAAAAGTTCATAACCGAACTATGTGGTCCATCATAATTGTACGATATAAAACGCATATATCTTAGCTAACTTTAAAAAGAAGTGCTATAACTATATCATTAACGAACACTCGCACACTATTAATCACGTAAATATTTTACATTTCATAAATAATTCACAAAACATCGATCCACATTCAGTATGTGTGGTAATCAGCCCCCACTCCCCACCCCCGAGTGTAAAAACTGCTACTGTACAGATGATCAGCATTATAATGCTCAAGTAACTGTTTTCTTTGAATTGCATCTATAAACAACAAATGTTTCATCAAATGCAGCCACTCACAGAAATAAAACAATATTTAACAAACCGATGCGTATTGTTAAACGTGTGAGATTGACTTGAATATATGTTGGAACGAGTTTCAAAGAAGTGGTAATGACAAAAACAACTGGACCAGGTATGAACGACTTAATAAGTCGTTGGAATAACATATCTACATGTTACTCGAAATATTTAAATAATTAAAATAAATGAATTATCTTGAATATGGCATACCCGTAGCCAGGAGGGAGGAGGGGGGCGGTGCGTTGGGTGCTGACACATCAGTCACTGAATATGGTCAATGAAAGTGAAATTTCAAAAATGCCCTATAACTTCAGTCTCTAAACACAGTCACCAGAATGCAGGATTTTAAGTTTCATGTTCAAAATTTTCTAGGGGGAGGACCTCAAAACCCCAAAATTGCAGGAGGGGTCAGCCTCTCCCGCACCTACGCCGCTCGCCATTTGGTTGCTCAATAACAATCTTTGATGGGAAAATTCGCATCCCCCAGTTTCCAAACCCTGGCTTCGAGCCTGTATGGACATATTAATTACATAACCTTTGAAATAACATCATAGGTTGGTTATTTTTTAAAAACGTGACATTTAAATGTCCCATACAATTATGATGCAACGTATGATTTGTCTTTTTTCAATGTTACTGTTGGATCTGTGTAAATATCTTTGTCGGGTTCACATGTAGCACACATAGCACAGAGAAAATATGCACACAGCTGGCAATGTCTGACAACAGTGAAGCAAACTTTTTTAAATATAGGAAAACATAAAAACATGAGAAAATGACAACACTTAACAACAATAAGAGAAATGTATAAACTGTAAAGAATCAACAATATTATTTAAATGTCGTTTTCAATAATATAATGTTTGAACATTACTGAGTGGAAGATGCATACAAGCACCATGTAAACATTTCTATGTTTATACATACAGTTATTTATTACCAATATAATTAAAATGGTACTACAGCAATAGTCATCAATGAGACTATGTACAAATAACACAAATATGTCTTAAGCAAAATATTTTTGTATAGTTTATCTGTATACGTGCGTTGTATAGTTTATCTGTATACGTGCGTTGTATAGTTTATCTGTATACGTGCGTTGTAACAAAACGTGATAACTACAAGATAAGGACAGTAAAAACAAAACTAAAACTATATTCGATTTACAACGAATCAAACGCTCACAGTATATTTAACAAGTAGTAATTGTAAACAAACACATTCGTGTAAGAAGAAGTAATGGCACGTGGTGATACAGGACTCCCGAGTTGGACACTGGACGGACAGACATACTGAAAATATACACGTTGTGAAAACACATTGCAAACAGAAACAAACAACTACAGATATAGTACCGTATATTGTACCTTAAATTTTATATTCGAACACAATATATACAAAATACAAGTTTAACCCTTTTCAAACTATTTACAAACAATGGACAAAATATATCCCGTATCTGGGCAGAGCAAAGCAAAGGTCTTGTATACATTGCGCACACAGTTAAAAATATAACGTAATGCACGAAACTATTATAAATATAATCATTCAATAAACAACTGCGTCTTGTGTGTTGGGCCAATAAACAGACCGGAATACACCATCGAGGCTTAAACCATACGCATCGGTACTACAGATCAAGGTCCTTGACCGATATTATTTCTGACATTATTAATTAAATTTTTCCCAAACTTAAACGACTCGAAGTTTTCAAAACATAAAAGTGGATTCAACGATGGCGGCAAATTACCTATATCTATGTGTTTTGGCTCTCCAACCATTTTTGTATGACTGGGACGTGTGCTGTCATCCACTTGATGTTGCTCCGTGTCTTCTCGAGCGCTTGGTCGAAAGCACGTGCTCCGGACCCGAGATCATTCTTGCTCTCTTTAAACGCTTTCAACTGTCAATTCCAACATAATGACATGTAATGGGTTATTAGATATGAGTTAGTATTTTATAATCATATACACAGAGTTCATTTAAACAGTAGAGTTTCAATGACTACTTAGTTGAAATTATTTTTTGAAGGTTTATTGAAACACAATTTGGTATTTGAATTATAAAGATTATATACATAATTAATAACTATTAAGAATGTAACATATGCATGATACGAATCTAAGAGGACGTTTAAAAATGAACAACAAAGATGAATTATAAGCAACTTGGAATTATAACATTTGAGAAATAACACCATCATGGGCATTATATGGAAGAACGCAACAATAACTGCCAAGCACATTGACACGCAACATGTAGGTTTCATGCACATGCGCACGGTGCCTCCTGATACAGCTGGTGAGATATGAACCAGTCCGTGACACCGGATATCAACCGAGTTAAGGCGCACAGCTACCGGCCGTGCCTGTGGGTGGCAACATTTAAGACTGGAGAGCGGAGAAATACAACTGAACAGAATAGAAATGGGAGTCGAGTCGTCGGATTGCATTTAGCATTAATGAAGTGGAGTTCAAGAACTAGCAACAAGTTACTACGCCTTCTATGTGAAACAATGGCCCATGCTGCGTCCCCAAAAATGGTTCAAACGGATCGCTTACAAACTGGATACCGTAGAGCAGTAAAGACATGCACGTTACACAACATGACCATGCATGTCCGTCATTACCTGGACGTAACAACAGAGATGAGGATACAACAATCACATGGCCATGCAAGTCCGAAATCGGTAGTACTTTACAACGGCGATCAGGTAACAAACAATCACATGACCGTGAAAGTCTTTATTGGCTGTTCTTTACACAATAGACAAGAATGCGGAGTGTAGGATACAAAAACATCACACGACCATGCAAGTGCGGCATTGGCTGTGATTAAAAACGGAGATCAGGATCAAAACAATCCGTGTTCACGCATGACCGTTTTCTATACTAGCTCTGTATTAAATATATAAACACGTTAGAAACTAATTTGTTACACATTTTCGATGTTCAATCCCGGTAATGAGTAGCGGTTTCACATGTACCAAATATCATTTAGGAAATGGGCATTTGTGAAACATTCAGGATGCTAAATTGTAGTAAGCAGTAGTTACCCTTTTGCCAGGATACATTATGTTAGTGGGTAGTAAAAACACAGTCACCATGCTACATTCATGTAATGCACGGTGATTGCACTGTAACCATGAAACATTCTGGTAGTAAGAAGTGGTTACACAGTAACCATAATACATTCAGAAAGTGGACAGTTGTTGCACAGTCACCAGGATGAATTATTGTATTTGGAACTTGTTACACTTTTGCCATTTGACATTATGGCAGTAAGAAGTGGTTACACAGTCACCATGATCAATTATTGTAATTAACACTGCTTACACTGTCAGCATAATACATTCTGGTAGTAGAAAGTGGTTGTACAGTCAACATAATAAATAATGTTAATAATAAGAGGTTACACAGTCAACATCCTACACTCTGGTAGTGGGCAGTGATTAAACAGTCGGGATGGTACATACCAGTAACGGTCAGCTTATCATTCATATAGATTCATTCCGTTAATAGCCAATTGTGTGCACAGTCACGATTTTACATTCAAGTAGAGTGCAATGGTTATATGGTAAGCTCCAATCAGCAGATGCCGCTGTCTTACTGAGTTGCAACGCTTGAGTTGAATAGGGAGGTCATTGGTAATTATACTTATTAATGATCAACATGGGTGTCTGGAGAAACTAAATTCATTTTTACGTGAATAAGATTAGATTGTGTGTAGAATCTTCCTACGTTATACGCATGGTTTAAAAATTACAACGCGAAACCATCGTTATGTGCTCACTTTGCTACAATCATAACCGGTAACATTGACACTAAACTGCAAGCGTGGTTACATGATCACTTTGTAACAAGCATAGTTAAATGGTCACTATGTTACAATAAGAAGCTTTTATACAGGCAAAGGTAAATGAATTGTCACATTGTCACTATGCATATTATCGGGCTTCATGGTCGCATGCCGTCTTCGCTATCCTGGCCAAGCAACAACTCTGGTTACATGGTCACTTTGATATAAGTCTGGTTATATGGTCACTATGATACAAGTCTGTTTACACGGTTACAATGATACAAGTCTGTTCACACGGTCACTATGATATAAGTCTGGTTACAATGTCACCACGATATAAGTCTGGTTACATGGTCACTATGATACAAGTCTGGTTACAAGGTTACTATGATACAAGTCTGGTTACCAGGTCACTATGATACACGTCTATTTACACGGCCACTGTGATACAAGTCTGTTTACACTGTCACTATGATTCAAGTCTGGTTACAAGGTCACCACGATACAAGTCTGGTTACACGATAAATATGATACAAGTCTGGTTACACGGTCACTATGATACACGTATGAGTACACAGTAACTATCATAAAAGTCTGCTTACACGGTCACTATGATACACGTCTGGTCACACGGTTACTATGATACAAGTCTGTTTACACGGTCACTATGATGCAAGTCTGGTTACAAGATCGCCACGATAAAAGTCTGGTTTCACGGTAAATATGATACAAGTCTGGTTAAACGGTCACTATGATACACGTATGATTACACAGTCACTAAGATAAAAGTCTGGCCACACGGTCACTATGATACAAGTCTGGCCACACGGTCACTATGATACAAGTCTGTTTACACGGTCACTATGATACAAGTCTGGCCACACGGTCACTATGCTACAAGTCTGGCAACACGGTCACTATGATACAAGTCTGGTTGCACGGTCACTATGACTGCAGTCTGATAACATGGTCACAATGATACAAGTCTGGTTACAAGGTCACTATGATACAAGTCTGGTTACATGGTCACTATGATACAAGTCTGATTGCATGGTCACTATGATAAAAGTCTGGTTACACGGTCACTATGATACAAGTCTATGTATGATTACACGGTCACTACACTATATGCTGCCGCATTTACCTGACTCAGGTCAAACTCGGTGTTAAAGGAAGAAGTGAGTCCGCTGATCAGATTGGTGAAGCCGAACGAGCCTCCGCCGAAACTAAAACACGATGCACGGTGAGTAGATAATAGTATATGTTTGCACATCCATATAAGTATAATGTAATACATGTCTGCAATTTGGCTGTTGAAATGTGTTTTATCAAGTAAATGGTGTTAGTGCATAGCTTGTAATCTGAAGTATTACTGAAGTATCAATCAACGTATGCACAGTTGAGGTATGCAGTTCTAACCAGTTAGTATATGATAGACCCCAAGTAGCAGCGGGATACGGAATACAAACCCGAACATTCGCTAAGAATTAAACTCAATACATAGTCCGTTCAAAAGAGGTGTTTTACTGAAGGATGTGTTGTTATGCACACATGTTCGTGTGCAGTCCGTTATATAGACGTATTTCACTACAACAAGCTTTGTCCTGTACTGTAGTATAGTTTATAGGAAATGTATGACAACATATAAAAAAATATATACAATAGAGTTTAGAGATATTCCACCTAAAAAGTTAGTGCTGCTCAGTCTGTTATGTTTAGATATTATACTACACAATATGAGTGGTGTCCTGTACATACAATGTGTGTACCAACAAACTCTGTGAACGAAAGCTCGGTATTTGACATGAACGCTTTATAGATCCCAATACTAAATGCATTTCATTATTTGCAAACAAATAACTATCGTGCAGATATGTGTATGAAATATGTCAACTCTTAACAAATCAGCATTCATATTTTTTTCATTTTGTGTAAAGTCTATTGCATGCATTAAACACATGTATGCATTCAGAAGGACTCGAAATACATTTAAGAATGTACACATGCAACAAATGCGTCATTATTTAAGGCTTTATTCTTTGCATTCGCATCCTGTTTTGAAAACGTACTAAATTGCGACATGTATGCATATATGCGTTGAATTTAAATATTAAAATCTTGTTCTTTGAGAAATCAATTTAAAAAAAAAAAACTTTCGTCAATGTGTTCATGTCTGAAAAAACAAGGTTATGTAAAAAGTGTACACCTTATACGACAGAAAATATTGCACCAGTACTTACTCTTTTAGGAAGAAGTCCCATTTATCCCTAAACAGGTCCCACGCCAGCGACCTGCAACACAATGGCGGGATAAACACACTAGCGATAAAATCATGAAAATATAAGCACAACATGTTGTCGCCTGTCTTTTTTTCTTTCACTTCATAGTGAGTGTGATACATTTGAATCGTATATTCTGACGGATTCCACAATAGAAAGCTATTATTTGAAACATCCATATACTTAAAATATACTGGAATCGTGTGATCAACAAGTAAATATTAATCAAACAGTTTGCATGCTAAGAGAACAATAAATATGTCCTGAGTACAAAAGGTGTAACGTAATTGCAGTTACCTGCCGATAACATTCCGGGAAATGAAGATGATCACGTTGACTGCGTCTTGTTTCCGGATGTCGGCCTGGCTGCTCTTGTCTATCGCCATCAGCAGGTATCTGTTGCACAGCGCAGAACAAGTGTGAACGTGCGTGGAGTGCATAGTAAACATAGCAGTAGATTTAAACTCCAGAAACACTTGTTCGTATATAAAAAGATCTATAAACATGTTTTAAACTACGGATATAATTTTGATATGATTCACGTTATACATTTATTTATAACGTTACTGACATGACTTGAGGTCTCCGTCACTTAAGGACCTACCTACTAAGTACCCAAGAATCCTTGGAGCAGGCAAGGGCAGACAGAAGACGCATTTTATCGGCGGCAAGATTCTCAACGCGGTATCGCGCAAGCGCAAACTCCCAGTCGTCTAGCGTCCCCTCCGCCACCGCCGTACAGTACACCGTGCTCTTGATACCTGGGTCCACCCTAAAAAATCAATAAGCATGGTCAATGTGCGCTGTGTACCACCTAGATTACATCAAATACCATATACAATGTGTACAGGACACCATCAAGCAGACATCATATAACATGGAAAACATTTGCAGTACACCTCCCTGTAACATCAAATAGCATGGTCAATGTATGCAGTAAATCAACCCTTAAGCATAAAAATAAATGTCATTTTGATCTGTACACAACCCAGCATGCAACACATACCATGGTAAATGTGAAGTATACCACCTTGCAAACTTTACCATCGCCTAGCATGGTCTATTGGGGCTGTACAAAACCCGCCAAACATCACATAACATGGATAATGTGTGTAGCACACTAACCCAGAAAACATTATTAAACATGGACAATATATGCAGTGCATGACATTGTCATTGTGCGTAATAAACCACCATGCAGCACCATATAACATAGAAAATCTGCGCTTTACAATAACAAGCAAACACCACATATCATTGTCGATGTGTGCAGTTTACCCTCTGTGTGCAGTACAAAGCTTAGTAATTAATACATATGTATACGACCAAGCTAATCCGCATAGCAGGGGCAATGTGTAAAGTGCACAATCTTGCAATCCACACAACATGGTGGGTGTTTGCGTGCACCACCGAGCCATATCAAATAGCAAGGCATATGTGTACAGAACACCACCCTGCTGCTGCAATATCATAAAGCGTACAGTACCCTGTAATATGATGTTGCCCGGCGGTATACTCGACACTTCGACCCTGCCATTCGGTATTTCAGTACTGTACCCTTTAATTGTGTTATGTGATGTCCCACGCTGATGCGTTGCACGAATCGGTCATGGACAAGGATGTTACAGGGTGGTGGTGTGCACACATAAACCATACTACGTGTCATCTTAGGGCATTGGCAAAGTGCAACTTAACGCATATGAATAATTGTGTATAATACTGTGCATACTAACAAAATAGCACATAAAATAGCAAAAAGATACGCCACACAGCAACATCACATATAAAGGCTAATAAACGCCGAGTTGCGGCAGCCCATCTGCAAGCACCAATGCTCACGGGTTATTATCACTCACGGGTTATTATCAGGGTTATCCCTCCATTGCCTGAACAGCCTCTTTGCCTCGTCAATACAACGCGTGTTGCCATACACGCATGCGAGGTCAGAAATGGTGGACCGTAAGAATCTGCAACCAATCAGGAATCTTTGGCAACGTTTCGGAACACACACATTGAATGAACGTTCAGAATTATTTTATATGCAGTTAAAATAGTGCTTTGTTAAAACGAGTCATTGATTCACGATAGTTAGGACAAACGAACATACAGCATTTTTCTCTTAAATGTTAAGCATACAAACTACATGGTCGCCACAACTCTAAGAAAGCGCCAAACATCATAGTTCTCTTATAAAAGTACAGTTTAACGCGCTTATACAAACTGAGACTTACGATTCTAGGTGAGTAGAGCCAGTGTTATTCATCGTCAGCTCTTTGAATGCGTCCCCAGTCTTGCTCCGCATAAAATTCTATAAGTGGAAAATAAACACTTAGCATCGCAAAACATACGTGTAATTTTTAAAAACAATTGGAATACTTTACAAAAGTTTACAACTAAACTTTAATATATATATGTCGACATTTTAAAAACTAAAACATTCCTTTTTGACGATGCTGGAACAGCAGCGTCCAATGTTTGATAACCAGTAAAAAAATTCTTCACAATGGCGCCCTATGTAAAAAACCGAGCCAGTCCGATTGAGATAACACGATTTTTCAGTTACTTCCCTTGGCATACGCCACTGCGTAGGAGATTGCTCGTTGATTTTCATTGATAACATTCTCCTAGCAGAGTTGTCGTTCGTGTTGATAAAGGTAAATATTAATAGAATAGCATATCCTGGGGAAACAGATTCAATAAGTGTATCAGAACGGTAATTTCAAATTAGTAATTTTACATCCATTTTATTTTTATGGACCAATGAAACAACAGTATATTTTCTCTATTTTGTTTGATCTTTGTTCTCGATTTAGTAAATAAATTGCGAATAAAAACATGTAAAATTAACTTTTTACGTCATCACAAAACTAAAGAATGCGAACGATTTCGAACCTGCAAATTGTAAACGCTGCACTGCTATGATATATATAGATTAAACAACATATCTTTGCGTAATTGTCCGTCCCGCTAGCGCAATGGTAAGGACGTTCGCTTTTTCACCTCGATTCCCGCTCCAGGCGCAATGTTATATTTTGTATGTTTTGTGGCCACCATTCCTGAAAGTTGTTTTTTTTCCGGAAAATCTCATCCCCCCCCCCCGCAGCATTTGACCATATAAAAAATTAAAAAGTATTTCAGTACAAAACAAATAGCTGGAAATTGCAGCTATCATTCAAAATTCGTCCCAACTGTCGTCAATCTAATCTTATTAGGTAGGAGTGCTGGACACACTCCGGGTCCCAACATTATGCAGCCTCAGCGCGGAGGTAACTCATTACCTTGGAAAAACACAAATACACACACTGGGTGCAGCCTAGGCGCGTATAGACTCAAACAAGGCAACAAACTCAAGTGCGGGCACAATCATTTAAAATTTACATATTGAATACGATATTCTAACAGAGATTACACAACCACCTAAGTGTACATACCATGTTTGATATTTCGTTCGATTGTTAGATTTCAGCATATGCATGTATAAGGTCATTTCGCTATTAGTTAACTTATCCATATGTTCGTGGGCGAACTCGGATAGTCAAGTGCTCATACGATTGAGCTCACATGGTCCGGCTATGTGCTCATACCTACTTTCGAGAATCATCATGAATGTATTGCCATACTTAATGAACAAGAATGTGACCCGCCTCCCAGTTTCGCTCAATGGGTCAAGTTACCCACGGGTACTACTTCCCCGTACCCCTAAACTTTTTTCGTACCAAAAATGTTTCGTACGCAAATTTTTTTCGTACCAAATTTTTTTTCGTACCCAAATTTTTTATCGTACCCAAATGTTCGTATCAACATACACAATTGTGGTGATATAGATAAACTTAAATTGATGTTTTATATCCATCCTTTTCAAAAGCATCGTCACACCAGTACTGCCAGTACTTTGATTTAACATGGTATGCCGTCTTGAAACATGAGCCATCTCACACCTTTATGCTCGTAAGATATATTGGAGGTTCACCCCACAGAAGCTATACTCACTTTAAAGGAACCGTAAAGTGGGTGTCTGGCAAGCATGGAGTTGACAAAGGACAGCTGCGAAGAGGCGGCCGCCCATGGCACGTACTCGCGCTCCTTGTCCAGGTAGTTGGTCGTCTGCAGTGCCACCTCCATCGCCAGGTCCCCGGATTGCGCCAAGCTCCACGCGTCGTTGATGATCTGCGCGCGGTTGATCGCGTGAATAACCTAGAAGTCACATAGCTGTTGCATATGAGCATATGGAACACTTGCGCTCTTACTCTACCGTTATTCATAACAATATAGCTGTATGAAAAATTCTTAATGAAAATGAACGGATGTAGAATAAAAGTAATGATAAACAATTTATTTAAATGATACCGTAATTATAATGTGGTCTTTATAAGTAAACGGTTCGAATAAACTCGATTGAACAGTCCTTGAAAAAAAATGCAAATCACAATTTATATTTTACAACATATGTTTTAATATTACACGTGTACTTGTACATTGTATATCCTGACAAACAGACCATGTGTTAGTGTAGTTAGATGCCCAAATGACATACTGTGTGGTTAGTAACGAGCTGCTGTATAAGCATGTCCCAGTTCGTCCTGTCGTAATTCACTCGGTAGTATCCGTATTGCATCGGATTGCCTAGCACCCATCCTACACCTGGAGCGGGGATAGCGTTGTCCATCACAACCACTGAAATAGTTTTTTTCGTAGCTGTTTTATCCTGGTTTTGACTTTTCCCACTTGTAAAAAAATATAGCCAGTAAATCAAATTGCGAAAATTATTAAATTGCAATTGCAAATTTGAAATTTCAACAAAAATCCCTGCCTATAAAATTATGTTTTAGGTGAATGGGGAACCAGTTGCAAGTATGACTTACCTCTTAATATTAACTGTTTTGAATGTGCTCCGAGCTTTATGTCGACAGGCTAATTTTTCATTCAAGTTGACTTAATTCGTTTACAATTTAACTATGGTTTCTCAATGGTTCTTATAATATTTGTGAGGCAATGCTAAATTTCTCTCGCGACTCTGGTACAGAGTACAGACACGTAGTTCTAAAAAAAGGACATTGCCAACAAATTGGCGGATGCTGTACTTCATACGTATATAAGTGTATCGTATTTTATACAATCAATACGCTAAACGTGATTAAATTTCAGATCCTATTAAAAAAACTTAACTCAAGCTTAGTTCAATGGTAGCTGCTAGTTATTCCGAGCTTTATGTTGCTAACAGAATGGCAACTCTAGTTGTATAATGTACGGAGACGAAACGGTCCACGGGTTGACCGACCATCCAACGGACTGACGTACAGATGCAAAGCAGTTTATCCCAACTTCTTCGATAGGGAGTGGCACATAATTAAACTTAATCAATAACCATATACGGTATATATTATATTGATGTATACATACTATTTCATGAATAATCTTAATACTATAGTTAGTTATCGGCATGTAATTATCGGTAAAAAAGTTATTAACAAAAAAGTTATAATTTAATCGAGTGTATTATTTATACTACTTAACATGTATGTTTCAAAACTTTATTTTAAGTTGTGTTACAATTAATATATGTTTACATAAATTTCTTGTTTCAACTTTAAAGAACAAAACACGATTTACCTACTTTATATCTCGTTACTGTTAATAAAGTGATAAGAATTTCTCGCATTAATAATACGCGAGATTAACTTTTTTATAATAAATAAATCGACTAACTGTCATTTCCTGTTTTGTGCAGCCATGTGATGTCTTTAGACGTCACGTCAAATCTTCGTTGAGAGCTCGTGGTATACGTAAATGGGATCTCCCATTTGTACCTGTAGGCGAGAAGCAGTTCATGTAGTGATACACCGCTATACACGTTGTGACATACTGCAAGTCGAATATCAGTGATAACAAGGTTTACGTTCGACGTAAAAAATCGTGTTCAAATTTCTAATGTGATTATGAAGCAGTACATACCAATTACTATAAGTAAAGTATCACATATCGTTACAATAAATATAAGTAAAGTATTCATCTTATTAAAAACAACAGTAGTAATGGGTTTGTGATTTTGACTATATCATTTAAGTTGACACGCATCAAAGGTGTATACCCGAAAGGCGAGACGTATTTGCCCGGGTCCGCTGCATTGGGATCCTGCAGGTATCTGCTCTGTTTTAGGCTTAGACGCCCCTGCTGGTTGTGAGACACCATGACGGTGGGATAGTTCATCTGCAGCGTCCATGTGTCCATTACCTCTTTCACGTGGAAGGCAGAGCGCTAAAATCAATGTCAATTAATGTCAATGTCGGTAGCAATACACGCACGAGCAATGACAGTCACTACATGCGGAAATACATATACGATCAATCAATCAATGTGCGCGGTAATACACGCACGACCGATGAAAAACATTGCGAGTCGTTAAAAACGTATGATTATTGACATCAATTTCGTGTGGTCATTCCAGAAGGATCAATAACAGTCACTGTATATGGTTCTATATTCGCATGACCACTGATGGTTGCTGTGTGGGTAATGCACGAATTATAAAGACAGTCATTGTGCGTTGTAATATTCTCAAGATTAATGACAGGCACTGTTTATGGCTGTACACGTTCTATTGCAGTTACTGAGTGTGGTAATACATGAACGGTCAATGGCAATAGCTGTGTGTGGTTACACACGCTTGAACTTGATTAATCATATTCTCTGCGCGTGGATATATTCGAACGAATTAGTTGTGTGGTAATCTATGCACGATCAAAGACAGTCACCGTATTAAGTTATACACGAACGGTCTCTTTGTTGGGTTGCGATTGACTAATTGCACATTTGCGAGGAGTTGCACAAGACTTTACCAACAGGTCAAAAAGGCTACATACAACTGTTAACACATTTCGGAGATTAATACACGACTATTTCTTTATTTCAGTTGAGTCTTTGTGATTACTGACCTAAAAAACATACAACAAGCATGATAGCAACACATCGTTCATTTCCGAGAAGCAAACTAATTATCTACGTTTTCCAATATTCTCGGAGCGGTATCTATTGATTTCTGATTGGTTACGCATAACTCATTTCACATGTTCTACATGTTGATCAAATCGCATTTCTTAGGGGTCGCAAACGAATCTACTCACGTTCCCGAGCGCGTACCACAGGTCATCGTGAAAGGCTGCTTCGTATTCCAGAGAGCGAAGGTAATCCTGAAACAAAAAAGGTGTATACTATCATATGTTTAATGGCTGTCCATTAAAGCGGTAAGTTTAACGACAATGTAGTTAAATTGATATTATGCGCATCTTACAGTAGATGCTATGTTTATAGGTGTCTATCGCAACCGTTGTTTATTTTTTTGGTGTTTTCACTTCATATACAATTATATTTGTTTACGCAGCATCAACATACTAAAACAATATTCCGGGAAGAGAAAAATAATGAATTTGAATATCAATCGTACTTTCGTTTTGACAACTGACGACAGAAATGATTCGATGAACGATGTGAATCTAAATTTAGTTTTAGTAAAGATTCGTTCATACGACACACGAACACTAACTCCGACCCTTATACATAAACCGTTCTGCTCGGCTTAGAGGACTGGGACATTCATGTAAAATATCGATTGTAATATATATTTCTTATAAACAACTGCTAGCAAGATGAATTGCAGATAATTGGTAAGTTACTACATTTTAACTAACTTGTTTGACCTGTAAATTCTTTTCAGCTCAATTCGACAGTGAAAAATGCGCATAATATCACTTTGAGGTAAGTAAACCTAGGTGCTAATAAAACCAAGCTTTTACAAATGAACGACGCTCAACGCTCTATTTATTGTTTAGTTTACCGCAACCATGTCAATATAATTGTAACTGCGTTCACGCGAAAGAAATGTAGATTTTTTTTTGCTTTACAAAGAAAATATGATTTTCTGCGGTGGGTCATGTTCGCACAGCCCCTTTAATAACTTAAAGCCCTCATGGCACCATGTCACTTACTTAGGCGTTACCCATTTTACGGCCGACTGCGAACGATAACGAACGCACATAACTATGTTTAAATTCAATAAAATCAAATTATTTCCAAGTCAAATGCATTTTCCCCGAGAGCCGGAAATAAGCGAGAAGAAACTTCCAAAGGCATGCGAAGATATTTCGCTGACCCAAACAAATATTCAAACTGGCCAGATGTACTTACCGTGAGACCCTTTTGGAAGTTAGTATCCCCTAGGAAGAAGCGCATCATCCGTATTATGGTGGCGCCCTGAGGTGGAAAACAGAAAGTCACCCGTTACGTAAAGCATGTGAAGCACGTTTATACCATTGAAAAACTGTTTTACAAAAAAGTTAACAGATGTAATATATTGTGTCACAGATGCTATGGTGAAGTTGATACGAAATATTCGTATATGGGTTCGACCCCATTCAAGAAGCTCTCCAGTGATTTTTTAAAGGCACTGGTTACCAATCAAATATATTCGAACACGCCTTTATAAACACCGCCTTTTGATTAAATCTTGTAAAATATGTATAAACTTGCGAGTGCCTACCTTGATATTCAGATTCATTCTGGTACAATTGATACCCTTACCTTGGAGAATGACATCCCGTCTGGTATCTTGACGTACATTGGCGTATTAAATCGTGCATTGTACCACTACATACCTTGGCATATGAGATCTTGTCAAAGATCTCGTTGATCTCGTCAGGGTGAGCCACTGGTACGTAGACAGGGTGAGATGAGATGAGGCCGTCAAAGTTGAACACGTCTTGCAGGTCCTCTACCACAAACTGTTCGAACTGTGGAAAGACATTAACAGGGATGGAATATGTACTATAGTAAGTTTAAAATATTACAATATACTATTCTGAAGTTATATTTCGGTTATGAACGCATGCGTAGGTTAACTAGGTATTTAATGCGCCGTAGATAAACGACTAGTTGTGCGACTTACATTAAAAATCATAAATGCTACAGAATGCTGTGAGTTTCCTTTTACAAACATATCATATTTTACAAAATACTCCTCACATTAAAGACAGTCGATCACGAAAAACGATCCAATTTGAAAGACCTCAGTAAGTGTACCATGATTGCTGTCAACAGCTCATCTTAGTTCAATGTACTTCAATTGTCGATGACATTATTTTGGATGAACGTGACCAATATCCGATATTGTAAAGATTGCCATTTTTATCAACTTTCATTAAAAAAAGTCATTAATGTGTCTTCTAGCGTCCTTACAATGTTTTACAAACGTAAACCTGATGATTTAGTGTTTAGAAGCACGTGACCAAAATTCAAACTTGGCCTGGATATTGTCAAGGCAAACATTAAGCCAAAGTTTAATCAAAATCGAGTCGACAATGTGGCCACTAAAGTGATCACAAGATTGTTAAGAGAATGTTTAAAAGTAGAACCTTTCGACGCGCGTGGCCTAACGCTATTAAAAAATGTTAAATTCAACATTCGGATTAATTTTTTTCGACATTGAGTTAAAGTGATATTATGGGCATTTTCACTTTTGAATTGAGCTGAAAAAAATTAATAGGCCAAAAGAGTTAGTTAAAATGTGTTTACTGACCAATTATCTGCAACTCATCTTGCTACCAGTTGTTTATAAAAATATATTTTATATCCGATATCTTACGTGACCCACCCAGTCCTCTAAGCCGAGATGATCCGTAAAACAAAAATGTGTCTTTGTGTCGTATGAACGAATCTGCACTAAAACTATATTTAGGTTCACATCGTACATGCATGATCAGTTGTGAAACGAAAGTACGGTTGATATTCAAATGCATTATTTTCTCTTTCCGGGATATTGTTATAGTATGTTGATGCTGCATTAACAAATATAAGTTTATATGAAGTGTAAACACCAAAAATAAACAACGGTTGCATTAGACACATATAAACTGTTAGATGCCCCTAATATCACTACATGAGGTATAAAGAGTACGATTTTACCTGGTAACCTTTTTTTTACGCATGCACAGAATCAAAATTGGAAATGATATATCAAGATAAACATCTTGAGAAAAATTCCTCTGGATGGAGTTATGCATATGGCTACTATAGTGATAACACTGTTTGTATAAGTTTCACCCTGATTACCAAGTATTTGGACGCGCGAGATCCGGATGAGAACCTTTCTTAGACATAATACAAATTAATTATTTGAACCTGTGTTCAATTCCTAGAAGGGACCTTTTAACAGATTTTGTGATGTATTGAAGTTTGTAATTAAATGCTTTAAAACGATGAATGTTAATATTGAAACTACATGTAAATAGCTGAAGTAACTCAAGAATAAAATTAAAGAAAGGAAAAAAAGAAATCATATGCAGAGCTCGAACCATTGACCCTTGTAGTAAAAGTCTAGCACGTGAACCACTCACCAGCCGTGCTCATACAGTGGTTTGTGTCTTTTATACTTCATATATTTAATCCTCAAGTATCGCAAAATTTAACGATACAAACAGAGCTCTCCAAATTATACACTCGTTTTGCGTGTGTAACGCTTTATGAATTTAAGGCTTTTAAATCGTCAAAAAATGTTATGGATTTGTTAGACCATGGTAAATATTCAGTATAACTGTTTCATTGCACATATCATAACTACAACGAAAATTAGCAAATCTGAAACTTTTTTCAATGTTGCCAATTTACCAAAACTTGAAAAGGTTTCTCTTAGCCGTCTTCTATTTGTAAGCCAGTGTTCAAAGAGTCCACCCGTGTTCGTAGAGTTAACCCGTTATTGATTAACCGCTGGAAATTTATACAATACCAAGTTAGTGTTTAATAACGCCTCGTTACAGCGTTTTCATTGTATACTCCGTTATTTACACACCTATAATTACACAGGGACGTTACCAATTATTTAAAGTATGGTGTAGCCTCTGAAAGGCGGCTACTCACCATCTTCCAGTCAGGGTGCACGTGATCCACGCCCATGTACTCCACGTAGCTGGCGAAACCCTCGTTGAGCCACAGGTCGTCCCACCAGGAGGGCGTCACCAGGTTACCGAACCACTGCTCGTCATAAAGAGAATAGGGATTTAAACATTAAAACTAGAATTCCATTTACCTAAAGGGCTTCCCAAAGGGGCGGGTTACACAATTAATTTCTACTACTACATTTTACCATACTTGGAAAGTGTCACGAGGTAACCGTACCACTGCACGTGACGTGGGGAATTGTTTCACGAACGAAGATCAATAACAATTACAGAAACAAGCATACACTACACGTGGAACAAACCATAAGTTAGTGCGCAACAAATGCGCACTTCTGAGAGAGCGAAGACATTCATTGGTTGATACGCACACTGATATATTGTCAGTTTTGATTTATAACGATGAACTATACTGGTTCAAGTTATATGATCAAACTTTCTGTTCTGTTCTGTAAACATTTAACAATATATTTAACAATATGCAGAAAAGTTTCAAATAAAAGACATCAACGTGATTACTGTCATTTACTTGTTTAACTCAGCATTCAATTTCGTTTTAACACATTTGTTATTCAGGGATGTCACTGAAACCGTTTTCCCCGTTGTGCTGACGGTGCTAACCTGGTGCGCCAACTCATGTGAGACCACGATCGCCACGCGCTGCTTGTTGCCCGCCGAGGACACCCCGGGCTGGTACAGCATTGCGGTCTCCCTGTACGTGATCAGACCCCAGTTCTCCATGGCACCCGCAGCGAAGTCGGGGATGGCAATCATATCTACAATGGTCCATAGCTGGTCAATTACAAGTCAGATGTCCGGGATCGCGATCATATCTGCAGCGGTAAATTATTGGTTAGTAACACTTCAGAAGTGTGAAACGCGATCTTATGCACAGCAGTCAACTGGTGGTCATTAGCACAAGTCATAAGTACGGATTCGCGACCATATCTTTAAAGCTCAACAAAGAAATCCGGAATTGTGTCTATAGAAGTCTACTTGTGGTAAGTAACTTGTTGGTAGATCGGGATCGCCATTGTATCTACAGCGGTCTGTTTGGGATCAGTATCACGTTAAACGTTCGTGAAAGTGATCCTATCTAGCATAGTCAACCAGTGACATGTTAGAGTTCCGCGATCGCCATCTTATCTGCAATGGCCAACTAGCTGTGACCTCGTTGTCAGAAGAAAGTATGAAATTCGGGATCGCTTTACTATCTTAATCATATCGTTATATTCTCAGAACACTTGAAAAGTTCCGGATCTCGATCATTTTGTAAGTGGTTAATTATTGGTTAGTACCACATCAACTGTCCAGGATCGCAATCTTATCTACCGCAGTCAAATAGAGAACGGTTTAAAACGTCCAGGATAGCGATCATATCTGCAGAGATCAACTAGGGGTCAGAACGGCGTAAAACGTCAAGGATCGCGATCATATCTGCAGAAATCAACTATGGGTCAGTACGGCGTAAAACGTCAAGGATCGCAATATTATTTACCGCAGTCAAATATATAAGGGTCAGCACGGCGTAAAGCGTCCGGGATATCGATCATATCTACCTCGGTCATCTAGGGGTCAGTTCGGCGTAAAACGTCCGGGATAAGGAACATATCTACAGAGATCAACTAGGGACCTGTACGGTGTAAAAAGGCCGGGATCGCGTTTTTATCTACCGCGGTCAACTACGGGTAAGTATGGCCTAAAACGGTCGGGATGAGGATCATATCTACAAAGATCAACTAGACGAAAGTACGACATACAAAGCCTGTGAAAGCGATAATATCTGCAGATGTCAATCAGTGGTCATGTAGCGTAACAAAGTAAATTACCACCAAAAAGAAATTAAATATTATTAAATAAAAATATTATATTAAATATTAGTAAACTAAATATTATACGCATTGGAAAATTATTAACAACATATATTCAATGTTATTAGCGGATAACGAAATTGTCAAATTCCCACTATGGGCAATATCTTACATACAAAGAGCCCAGCTAATTAATGATTAAACGGATATATGTTACAGCACGATGCTAGATGGCCAGTACAGATGAAATATTGTAAAATAACGTCAAACTAGACGAGACGAACACACAAAGTTAATTACTCATTGCTTATCTCGCTAATTGGGCATGTTGTGGGTATGCAGGGAATGTAAAAGGCGGGCTTACATCCTTATTCGTCCGTCGAAGTAATAATATCATATTACTTCGCTACCTTTGGGCGTTTGTTTTTGCATAAGATCCCGTCGGATATTGTACACGTCACCATTGGGTGTTCCAATCTATATTAATATACTGCTCTGTAGTAGAGAGTTCAGATCCATGCGCACGGCCGGACATTACGGTCACACAATTTGTTATTGTCATGTGGCCAAAAGGCCATTACATTTAACTTATAGTTTAGAATATTTTACGAACATTGGAAAATGTTGTGTTGGAATAAAATAAATAGAAATAAATCGTTTTGAACATTGAAAAGGACTTGCGTATGTTTATTATTGAGTTACGTCACAGTAAGAACGACGTAAAGAAAGGCCCGGAATAGTGATCATATATACAGTGGTAAACTAGTGGTAAGACATGTCGGACGTCCAGGATCGCGTTACAAAATGGTCCGAAATTCCCATCATATCTCGTGATATGATCGGCAAAATAATGGTCAGAAACAGTTTTGGAATCGCGATCCTATCTGCAGTGGTTTGTTGTCAGTAAAAGACTTTGAAGTCATGAATAGCGATCATATGTCTAATAGTCAGCCAGCGTCAGGGATAGCGATCGCATGTCGACAGTATTCAGCAAGTCGTTGGTAAAAAGTACGTTTAAGAGGAAAGCAAATACTTTTTAGAGCTTGCCAGAGTAACGACGAAGAAATCCTTTTGACGCAGCATGTCACCATTTGAAGAAAACTGATACTATAAAGAAATGATATCCCGTGACCAGTTTTGACCACAGGGCATATTGTTTTTAACTCTGTGAACAGGACCATTAGATAATGTTAAATACCAATTCTTTGATTTCAGATTTAAATATATATATATATATATATATATATATATATATATATATATATATATATATATATATATACGTCTATCCAATCACTATCCCCATCCTGACTTTGGCCAGTTATGACCAGTTATGACTCTAAGAGCAAGATTGTATTACATTTTGTTGAGCTTGATGATGCAATGTTTCATGCAAACTATTAAACTTGTAATCCTTAGAGTTTTCGACGGATATAGTATTTCAGTAATTTCGCTTCATTTGTTTACAATTACTATACATCATCCCCAGTTTTATTCCAGATTCGTAATTTGAAAAGACTGTGGACCAGGACAACCTTACAGAAGAGAATACCTTGTTTAGGGAGTGGGTATGTAACGTTGAAGTACTTCTCGAAGAACGTCAGGATTTTCACACCAGTCTCCAGCGAGTATGGGGTCTGATCGATTGCATCTGGGCGTGCATATGCGCGGTACTACAATGGCCACAGTAAATATCTACTATTGAGCAACATTTGGCTTATTTAAGTAACAAATATTGTTTGTTGTACAGTACTCTTGGCCGTCGCACAAGTAAAACTCCGGCCGACAAGAAGTCAATTATATATGAGATGATGACATATAAACCGTAAAATTTAAAACAGTTAGAGTCACCTTTGTATGCCGTAAATCAAACATAGTCATTTCTCACCTCGGTTTGCTCAATGTTGGTGGTAAAAATATAAAGATAGTTTTGAAAACTAGGCAGCGAAATTGAAAACGACGTCAATGTAATGAAGTTTGTTGCGGAAAATACTCATGACGTCCAATTGACATGATCCTCTCTTTTATGGATTTTACTTAAAACAAACTTTAAAAAGTGAAAAAAATGTAAAAAAAACGTTTGAAGGTTTAGTGACTGTAAAGTTAAAAGCAAACACGACAGTGCTCTAACTCAAAACAGGCCGTAGTTACCGTTACGTTATTCTCGGTCATGGCCTTTGTGTAGTGAAAGTCACAGATAATAAAGGCGAGTAGATAGGTAGACATCTTGGGCGTCACTTTGAACTTGTCCGCGAACCAGTTGTCACCCCTGTGAGATAATATTAAGGAAGGCCTTTCGTATATAAATATTTAAATCAGGTGTAATTGTTTTAACGTTTACACGTACTTTCATATTCGAAGAAATACAACCAATAAAATCAATGTAAATTAAAGTATAAAATACGCATGTGTATCTCAATACCCGATGTGTATCTTTGTTCAATTAAGATGTGCGTTGTGTAAACCTTACCTTTATTCAGTGAATATGGGCACCAATATCTCATCGATATGTTAGGTTTTAAAACCAAATTTACATGGATCAGTTGGGCGTATATTGCTTTATTCCCTAGAGATATGTACCTACATGTATATTAAAGAGAAATATTAAATGAAGATTTTGAACGTGTTTTACCACTTCCATGGCGATTTAAGACGGGTATACCTATATTCCATGGAGATGTTGACGATATATACCTATGTTTCATTGAGATCTGAGTCATGTATCATACAGCTAAATGATATTATAGAAGAAAACTCTAGGTGTCGTTTAAACAATTGATTTACATGCCTAGTAGCCTTACACATGTACATAGCGGACTGCTTATTTGGCCTTTCACTCTTGGTTAAAGGTCTTATGCAGTTAAGATTTGAAGACAATTTAGATCGTTACCATGTATCAAAATCCTAATTCGTTTGTTCCAAAACTAACTATTCATGCAACGAATGGATATATTTCAAATGAATACCACGAACCATGCAAGAATAATAGCCAGTAGTTATTAATCAAATACAGCGTTTCTATTGATGTTTAACTAATAAGCGAAACAAATCGCCAAACAGCTCGCGCTTGTCTGCTGACATTGCATTACTGGATTGCATCATTCATTCACGCGGGTTGTCCTGGCAGTTTGAAATGAACTTGCAATATACTATAACTTATTTTCGTGTTTATGATGGGTAATTATAATAAAATGCGAATAAAAGTGTTGGCATATATGGCTTAAATAAACCATTGAGTCTGCATTGTAGAATTATTTATAATGTAGAATGTACTCGAATAACGAGATGTTTTTAAGTACAGTGTTAACAATTTGCTGATTGAGAACATAGCATGTGACTTACACGAGACTACTTAACTTGTTTTATTGGAGTGCATTGTACTTTTACGTTTCGACGGAATTTGACGTTAAATTTAAAGGGTTATTTCTTTTATGAATAGTTCGTTCCATACATTGAGCGTGGATACATATATTCAATGGATATGTTGGGCGTGTAAACATTTACTCTACGAAGTTGTAAGGCGTGGATACCCATGTTCCATGAAGATATTTATGGTGTTTATCTGTATTAAATTGATATTTTTTACACGTGCAGCAATATGCCATGGATATTTTAGACATGTTAGGCTATATTCCACGGATATATTAAGAATGTACATGTATTATTATATTCCATGCATTTGTTTGATATGTCAAGTCTTATTCCAACGAGATGTGAGATATGTTTACCTTGCTTCCATGGAGATGTTCGGCATATTTGAGATCGATACCATGTGACTCTTGCGGACCAAGGTCACTTCAAACTGCGCCTTTATTGCAGGCTCATCCATGCATGGGAACGTCTTGCGGGCGTCTGTCGGCTGCATTTGTGACGTGGCGATGTGGCTTCAGAGAGAACAAGAGTAAAGAGGAGTGAGCAGTGAGAGGCTCATACATTATACTGCATTAACATGGATTATCAAGTTAAATGTCTACGTGTGCGTTATAGTTTAACCAAAATACTATAATCCAATATAAATTTACTCGTATTTAATAATTATGAAATACTTTTATCTGGACTGTTCTTAATTTTAGGGAATGGGAGACCGTTCTTTGCCGTTTGGGTACGACCGTCTTGGTGTATTACTCACATGGTTTGGTTGCCGCGTTTGTACGAGCTGAGGTACAGACCGGCCAGGTCGGAGACCAACGGTCCTCGGAAGTGCGGGATCTCCAGAATGTATTTGTTGTTGAGCGCACATTTCTGGGTAAGATGCACGATCAGGAACTGGCGATCCATGTCGAATGTGTGATTTCGGTACAAATCCTCAATGCCATTTTCAGTTGTTACCCTAAATGGCCCTGCAATCAATATCAAAACTGACTGATAGTGACAAAATATCAACACCAATACGCTAATCAATAAATTACACCCGTTAAAACGAACAAACACCATAAATCAAAAACATCTTAATCATAAATGGTGAGAACCATGCATGTTTATGGTACAAATTAATATCTAGAATTAAACTGGTATGGACCATCAACCAAACCGTTACTCAACTGTTGTCAATTTAGAAATCTAATTATAACGTCTGTAGCTTATGTGGTCCGATCCTTTACAAAAGAAGATATCAACGGAGGGTTCAGATCACGTCTCACCCAACGACGCAGACCATTACAAACCTGTGTAGTTGAGCTTGTTTGAGTGCAGGTAAATCTTGTCTGTAGCATTCTTGCATTCAAAGCTAATGATGACACTTCCGTTGAAATAGAACGCTGCTGGCTCCAGGGGCGCGTACATGAACACCTGTGGAGAAGTACAGGGGCGTGGTCAGTAAAGTGTCACTCTTTGTAACAGGTCGTACATAGCCATGTAGCAGTCTATGTTGTTTTGATAAAGGCACATAAGTACTTGCCTGGTTATTGAGCTCAGATCGTCAGGATGGATTATATTCTAATACACAAAAAAAACCATATGTTTTCATCATTTCGGTCTAATATGAGTTGCCTTATCTCAATGTAGATCTATGTTCTTAAGCTAGACATACACTACTTAAGAATCAAAGTACTGAAAGTACTGGTTTGACGATGCTATTGAAGAGGATGGATATATAGAGGATATTTGTTGGATTTGGTGGAATATCGATTTTCCCAGAAAAACAGCGAAATATATCGATATTTTCACTGTTTTTTTTCACTGTTTAAAACACTGAAATACCAGTTTATTTCACTGATATTTCTGTATAAATCACCGGAAAGCATAAAATAAATAAGTATCCATTTAAGTTACTCTACATCACCGCAATTGTGTATTTTTTATTGCTTGTCATTTATCCGCAGGTCAGTTAATGGTTGTGGTGCAATCGTTTTCGTTCTTGGACACTGCACTCCCTTCAATGAGATTTATTTACCTACATATCTCATATTTGAACTTACAATTCTTTTGGGAGTAATGGTCCAGACAACTGGATAAAACAGCAACAATATGCTAACCCATTATTTTTCGAGGAACATAATTGAGAATTCCTGTGCTAGCCCCCAATCACAGTATGTTGGGGTATAATAATTGTCAAATTTTGTTTTTCTTCTCAAAAGATTGTCGTAGATTATAAGTTGAGGAATATATCATCCAAGACTACACTTTTAGAAAGCCATTTTTTTCATTTATTTTTATTGATTAACAAGGTTTTGTAACAATCTATACTATACATAGATAGCTTTAACAGCACAATGTGGCTCACCTGAAACTAATTGTTTCCTAGAGGTGTAAACATATTTTTCATGAAGATCTAGAAAAAAGGCATTTTGAGTATGAACAAACTATTTGCGTCTATCCGATCTAGTTGAGCCTTGTTACCGAGTTCCTACTTTTATTTATTTGAACATTCTGATCAACAGCCATGAAGATCAGTTAAAAAATGTAAGTGTTAACATAAGTTTTAATGATTTTAGTAATTTATCAAATGCTTGGAAGCACATCACCCACTTTGGAACGTGACCTGTTAATCACTGAGACTAGACCTTGTGACCTAAATGTTAAATATGATACTTTCAAGCTTGACTTTGAAATCATTTAAAATAATGTTCTAACCAATTTACAAGTGGATCAAAGAGAGAATGTGACCACTAAAGTATTAACAGACCTTTTCTTATATTTGACCTAGTGCCCTAATTTTTGATAGAATATGAAACCCAAAATGACATAGAAGTGACTAGTTTCATAAGAATCTGGCAAAGAGGTGACACCCAAATTTAAACATTGTAAAATGATATCTTATGTCACAACAAACTTTGGATAAAATACAACAGACAAAGAGTGATAACAAAAGCTCACCTTGTCACATCATAACAAGTGAGCAAAATAACCAAAACTATGACATCATATAATTGCTCAGTTACTTCCAATAACAATAAAATGTTACTTTTGAAACAAATACAATACCTTCCCTTTCTTACTGCAGGCTGTTTTAAAACAAGATAGCCCTGTATAGCTCACCCAAAACTCCTTCTTTAGTGACAAAAACGTGTGTATGATTTGACTAAGTTGTTACCTAGCTTTAGCCTGCACATGACCAACTTGCAAATTCAGCTTTTGATTTGATTAAGATGGACATTGTAAGCAATTTTCATGAAAATCAGGAAGATAATGTGACCTGTAGAAAGGTAAAGGAAGTTTTCTATATTTTGACCTAATTTTTGACAAACTACCAACTTTCAAACTGAAACTTTATTTCATCGAGATAACATTTTGTCCAATTTTCATGAAGATCTGGAAGAAAATGTGACCTCTGGAGTGTTCACTTACCTTTTCTGTGATTTGGTTTGTTGACCTAGTTTGGACCACATATGACCTACTTTTAAACTAAACCTAGAATTGACCGAGATGAACATTTACCAACATACGACAAACAAGGGCTTTTTGTAAAACATGCATGCCCCCCCATATGGGCTGTCAGTTCTAGTGGAAGCCATTGTGTGAATACATTTGTCACTGTGAACTTGATCTTTGACCTAGTAACCTGAAAACCAATAGGGATCATTTGCCAATCATGATCAATTTACCTATGAAGTTTCATAATCCTAGGCCTTACTATGGTTGAGGTATCATCAGGAAACCTTTTTACTGTTATGAGTCACTGTGACATTGACCTTTGACCAAGTGACCTGAAAATCGATAAGGGTTATATACCAGTCATGATCAATGTTCCCATGAAGTTTAATGGTCTTAGGCGTAAGCATTTTTGAGTTATCATCCGGATACTATTTTATTGTTTTGAGTCACTTTGACCTTGACCTTTGACCAAGTGACCTAAACACCAATAGGGGTACACTGCAAGTTATGATCGATGTACCTATGAAGTTTCATGATCCTAGACGTAATCAATCTTGAGTTATTATCCGGAAATCATTAAACTGTTTTGACTCACTGTGACCTTGACCTTTGACCTAATGACCAGAACATCAATAGGGGTCATATGCCAGTCATGATCAATGTACCTATGTAGTTTCATGATCCTAGGCCTAAGCATTCAAGTCACTGTGACCTTACCCTTTTATCTAGTGACCTGAAAATCAAGACATCTGCGCAATGATATCTTTTCTTCAAATGGTAAGATAAACAAACAAGGGAGCCTGAGAGGCCCAAAGTCGTTCACCTGAGATAACAAGATATTATTGGGACAAATATTGTGACCAAAATTCATGAAGATCGGAAAATAAATGTGACCTCTCGAGTGTTAACAATGTTTTACTATAGCAATATAAGGAAAAATGCCCTTCCCCCTGGCAGCCATGTTTTTCAACCAATTGTAACCATTTTCGAACTGATCCAAGATATCATTGAGACTTATATTCTGGCCAAATTTTATGAAGATTGGAATATAAACGTGGCATCCACAGAGTTAACAAGGCAAATGTTGACGGCTCACGACGGCCATAAAGCGATCACAAAAGCTCACCATGATGTGATTATACTCAATGCGTTCAAATTTTTCTCACAGGCTTTGCCATTGACCTTTATAGTATGGACGGCTTTGTTATTATTTATTGCTATCATGTACCTGCAATATTGTGTGTATGTTTACAATACACAAAGCATATGACATAATTGAGCTTATAATAATCTGATTACTATAGCCAGGTCAATTAAAGCGGGTATATACGATCTTGTCAAATATTTATTAATTAATATAAAATGTGTAAAAAACTGATTATACATATTTTTCAATATAAACTAAATAAAAGTTAACAAGAACATGTGTCGAAAAGTGCTAAAAAAAGCCAGATATTTAATTCTGAAATCGAAAAAGGCTGTACAGCCGAATTCGCCAGCATGTATATCATGCATGTACGATGTGAATCTAAATTTAGTCTAACGGTTTATTTGAAATTCCTGCAGCAATCGATTCATACGACACACGAACACTTACTTAAAAGACGAATGCATCGGTTATTGTAGGAAAATATGTACGATTTATCTTCGTCACAATCTGCTCCGGGCGCTAATTTGTATTTGCTGCATTTTATGAAATTCGTCTTAAATGTATCATTTTTCTTGCATATTGTGTGTTATCATAACATATTTGTATCAATAAATTACAATGCAACACATATAAAAATCGTATAATCTCGCTTTAAGGACTTAAAAAGCATTTTTGTTATCCTGATTTCACGAAGACTTGAGATATTTATGCACATAAGAGTTTCAAGATATGGGATTATCCACAAATAAAAAGTATTTTTGATCTGTGTTGTGCAGGCTCTTTTTCCATGACTGTCAAAGTGAAATTTCCATGTGAAAAGGATGTCATTTTTTTCATTCAACCATTGTGTATAAAGAGCGGTTCTGCATATAATTTGCCATTTTGATAAGAGATGACCAGGGTGACAGAGAAAAGGGATATGCAGATCTGGTCAGGACTCCATATAAAAGTGGTTATATTTAAAAATGTTTAATTACCACATGACCACGGACTCCGTGACATGACTAAGGTTCTAATTTAATCTAGTATGAACATTTGAAATATATCTTTTATATATAAAACAATAAAAAATAATATTTGATGTACAAATTTAATCTACCAATGTGTACAGATACTACTTAACATATATTTGACTGTATTGAATGTAGGAACTAGTTAAAATATCCATTAAAAAAAGAGATCAGGATATTAAATATTCATTGCCTGAAGCAAAGACCCTGGGGCTATGTTTATATATCTTTTAACACACTGATAAAAGAAGTAAAACAATACATTGCTACAACAGAGGTAAAATCATCCCCTCTGAACAACATGATGATACATAAGTATGTATCGTATCTTTTTATCTGGATCTGGATAGGTACACAGCAGGATGTTTAGGTGTGCGCGATGCGGGAGAGATATAGGAGATACTTATTTTTTGGATTTAATTTAATTCACTGAAATTCATCACTGAAGTTACAGTATGATCTCATTTGATATAGATGAACATGATTTTATCAAGCAAAATATATTAAATAATTATCAGTATTAATTCACTGTCATGATTTCGGTATCATTAAAATGATTTCAGTAAAGTCTATCATTCATATGCATCAATTTTGTAAATATCAATATAAGTATACTACATGAAAACATTTTTGAAACAAGGGCTGTTTGTAAAACATGCATGCCCCCCATATGGGCTGTAAGTTGTAGTGGCAGCCATTGTGTGAATACGTTTTTTTGGCACTTAGACCTTGACCTTTGACCTAGTGACCTGAAAATCAATAGTGGTCATCTGGGAGTCATGATCAATGTACCTATGAAGTTTCATGATCCTAGGCGTAAGCTTTCTTGTGTTATCATCCGGAAACCATTTTACTGTGTCAAGTCACCGTGACCTTGACCTTTGACCTAGTGACCTGAAAGTCAATAGGGGTCATCTGCGAGTCCGGATCAATGTACCTAAGAAGTTTCATGATCATAGGCGTAAGCATTCTTGAGTTATCATCCGGAAACCATTTTTCAAAGTTGAGTAACTGTGACCTTGACCTTTGACCTAGTGAATTGAAAATCATAAGGGGTCATCTGCGAGTCATGATCAATCAATGTTCATATGAAGTTTTATGATCCTAGGCATAAACGTTATTGAGTTATCATCCGGAAACCATTTTACTATTTTGGGTCACCGTGACCTTAACCTTTGACCTAGTGACCTCAAAAAGGGTCATCTGTGAGTCATGATCAATGTATCGATGAAGTTTCATGATCCTAGGCATAAGCGATCTTGAGTTATCATCCGGAAACCATTTAACTATTTCGGGTCACCGTGACCTTGACCTTTGACCTAGTGACCTCAAAAGGGGTCATCTGTGAGTCATGATCAATGTATCTATGAAGTTTCATGATCCTAGGCATAAGCGTTCTTTAGTTATTATCCGGAAATCATTTTACTATTTCGGGTCACCGTGACCTTGACCTTGTGACCTAAAAATTAATAGGGTTCATCTGCGAGTCATGATCAATGAACCTACGAAGTTTCATGATCCTAGGCCTAAGCGTTCTTCAGTTTTATCATCCGGAAACCGTTTTACTATTTCGGGTCAACATGACCTTGACCTTTGTCCTAGTGACCTCAAAATCAATAGTGGTCATCTGCGAGTCATGATCAATGTACACGTGAAGTTTCATGATCCTAGGCATAAGCGTTCTTGAGTTATCATCAGGAAACAATCTGGTGGACAGACATACGGACCGACATGTGCAAAACAATATACCCTCTCTTCTTCGAAAGGGGGCATAATAATACAGAAGCATGAACCAACAAGGGAGGCAACTTGTTATGTCACAATTTGGCAGTGTATAAAAAGTGGTACTTAATTATCTCGGTAAACATGGGTCTAAATTACGTTTAAAAGCTATTTTCTGATTGGATGAAACAGTCCGAAATCATCCAATAAATAAAGTCGAGATATTTATCTTGCGGAACATGCAATGCCATGCCGCATGCAAGCTATTTATAAAGTAAATATCGAAAATCAATAAGTTTGTTATGTTTTTCGCGGTCATAGACAGTGTTCCTGGCTGAAAACGATGCAATATTACTTTTAAAGCGGGTATATACGATCTTGTGAAATATCTATTTATTAATATAAAATGTGTAAAAATTTATTATACATATATTTCAATATGAACTAAAATAAAAGTTAAGAAGAACATGTGTCGAAAAATGCTAAATAAGCCAGATATTTAATTCTGAAATCGAAAAAGGCTGTACAGCCGAATTCGCCAGCATGTATATCATGCATGTACGATGTGAATCTAAATTTAGTTTAACGGTTCATTTGAAATTCCTGCAGCGATATCGATTCATACGACACACAAACACTTACTAAAAAGACGAATGCATCGGTTATTGTAGGAAAATAATTACGAATTATCTTCGTCACAATCGGCTCAGGGCCCTAATTTGTATTTGCTGTATTTTATGAAGTTCGTCTTAAATGTATCATTTTTCTTGCATATTGTGTGTTATTATAACATATTTGTATCAATATTTTACAATTCAGCACATATAAAAATCGTATATACCCGCTTTAAGTCATTCATGCATTAGTTTTTAGCATAAAGAGGTAGAATATTAATGTAATAAGCGTTCTTGATTATCATCAGGAACAATCTGGTGGACAGACATACGGACCGACATGTGCAAAACAATATACCCTATCTTCTTCGAAAGGGGGCATAATAATACAGAAGCATGAACCAACAAGGGAGGCAACTTGTTATGTCACAATTTGGCAGTGTATAAAAAGTGGTATTTAATTATCTCGGTAAACATGGGTCTAAATTACGTTTAAAAGCTATTTTCTGATTGGATGAAACAGTCCGAAATCATCCAATAAATAAAGTCGAGATATTTATCTTGCGAAACATGCAATGCCATGCCGTATGCAAGCTATTTATAAAGTAAATATCGTAAATCAAAAAGTTTGTTATGTTTTTTTTCGCGGTCATAGACAGTGTTCCTGGCTGAAAACGATGCAATATTACTTTTAAGTCATTCATGCATTAGTTTTTAGCATAAAGAGGTAGAATATTAATGTAAAACATAATATTTTTTTATTTTAACTTGTGTCTGCTACAATTTAACGAGTGGTTACGGAAATAACCGATTGTACAGATGTATCGACAGACATATGCAAAACGAAAGAATAGCTTGCATATTTCAAGTTTATCAGCCTTGAAATTACCTATTAATCAAATGAGAATCGAAATTATTAAAATATAAACTAGTAATGTTCATTAACACCAAAATCTTTGGGCACAACCATCATATTTTTGGAAATCGTGATGTATTGTTTTTCGGAAACCGACGATCGGTAATTTCCATAACCATATGGAAAATTTCATCACTGACAAGTTTCGTTTCTAATGTTTTTCTCAAATATTCTACCACAAAATTATTGTATACCATAACTAAAATGAATTACAAGTAATAATTTCTTGATTTTGGGGAGGGACACTGTCTATAAATGCTTATAAAAAGGCATTAAGGCTAAACTTAAGTGCATAAAATATTGACAAATAAATCATAATTCAAGTGTAGACAAGTGTTCGTTTTATCCGATATATTCATTCATCCACATTGCTCAGACACTCAATTATATTGGAAATTATTACGAATATCTGATAAAACTTGCATTATTCATTTTTATCTTTAAACTTCCATTTCATAAATGTTTTTTTTTTGATAAACGTCGTCAATTATTAATTGTATATAGATTTCTCTATAGTTTGAAAAATATTTAGGCAAATATGTCTTATGTAAGATAAAATGCAAATAATTAATTCCTTTTTAATCAGTATTTTGGTTTATCGGTCAATAACAATATCACTTTGAACATTGAATTATTTAAAAGTTATAACAAACATTAAATGTTCTTCGAACAAATGATTCATAACACATATAACAGATTGATAGGAAGATATGAACAAATTAAGGTTGCTAGGTTGCCCGCCTAGAATGGTCCTGTTAGTATGGAAGTACTTGATATATAAATTTATTAGCCTGTCGGTGTTGTAAGGACATAAAATATTTTATGAATGTCTCAAAGTGTAGAATTATTTTGCATTTAGTAAAAGTAAGGAAACATATAACCCTTAAGTGGCTGACAAGAACTTGTGGCTGAGTACAACTAAAAAGAGGCATTATGCTTCTTGAAAATAAAAGTATACATCATTATATATGAATTTTCTGATCAAAAGTGTTATTTTTAGTGAATAGGGGAAATACATTTTTAAGAATAAACAATATAATTATAAATGCTTTGGCGAAGTGCATCATAGCATTATCATAGTACCAGTTTTGGTCTAAAAATCCAGTAACATTTTTTAAATTTCTTAACCTCTTGTTGCAAAAAAAAATCACGAAAAATATAATTTTCAGAGTAACCTATTAAAATAAAATAAAAAAGGCTTAATTAGACCCTAGATATTATTTTTGCAATCATTTTCAACAATTACAAATGTTTAAAAAAAGTATTGTTTCATGCTACTCATGGTACGAGTTTTTTGTCAGAAAATTAATTACATTTTTTTAAAATGCGTTACCCTTTGTTGCCAAAAAAATAATAAAAAATATAATTTTCAAAGATATCCTTTAAAACAAAAAGAAAATGCCTTCTTAAACCTTAAATATTATTCCTTCAAGCAATTTACATCAATTATTTATGTTTGAAAAAATCATCGGTTCATGCTAAATACTGTTTGATATACTGTAAATAATGTAACTACACATCCAAGTAGTGAGTCCATCAAACTATTGCAACCGAAACACCTGGTGTGCCAAGGCAGCAGCCGAAGTCAAATGCCTTCTGACTTAGTGCATTTTACTATTTATATTTGTATGCATTTGTATGTGTTTCTAAAAATGTATAATCTTAAATGAAATCTTCTGACCATGCATGTCCTAGATTTCAAAATCCAGGACCTGGTCTGACACATTGGTAACATTAAGGTCGCGGTGATGTAGTGGATGAGGTGTCCACCTAGCGATCGGGAGTTCGTGGGCTCGCTCCCTACTCGGGGAGCAATCTCATTATCTCCTCCACAGACAACAAGTACTGGTTCTTCCCAGGAAACGGAATCGACAAAGTCCACATCTGCCTATAATAGGCCTTCCTGTAATAGTCAGCAATTGACTGCAGGAAGTACGAAGTAGAAGTTAATGTTAAACTGTTACCAGGCTTCTGAATTTAATTAGCCAGGTCACAGGAAAAGGGCAGTCTAATCAGTATCCAATTAAACTATTTGTCATCGTCAGAAAACCGCTCTTAAGCAAACAGCTTTAAAACAACTGCAGGCTGAACTGGATCTAAACTGGCCACAATCGCCTTAATGTCTTTTTTACTGGGATACAGTTCATTTAAAGTGATATTATGGGCATCTAACAGTTTAAAGGTGTCTATCGCAACCGTTGTTTATTTTTGGTGTTTGCACTTCATATTCACTTATATGTTAATGCAGCATCAACATACTAAAACAATATCCCAGAAAGAGAAAAATAATGCATTTGAATATCGACCGTACTTTCATTTGACAACTGATCATGCATGTACGTTTTGAACCTAAATTTAGTTTTAGTGCAGATTCGTTCATACGACACAAAGACACAATTTTGTTTTACGGATCATTTCGGCTTACAGGACTGGGTAGGTCACTTAAGAATATCGAATATAAAATATATTTTTATAAACAACTGGTAGCAAGATGAGTTGCAGAAAATTGATCAGTAACCACAATTTAACTAACTCTTTTGATCTGTTAATTCTTTTCAGCTCAATTCAACAGTGCAAAATGCCCATTCTATCACTTTAACTTTAAAGGGGTCTTTTCACGTTTTGGTAAATTGACAAAAAGTGAAAAAGTTGTATCGGATTCGCAAATTTTCATTTTTAGTTATGTTATTTTTAGGAAACAGTATTACTGAACATTTACCATGGTCTAATATAGCCATTATATGCATCTTTTAACGATTTAAAAATTATAAAGCGTTGCAACGCGAAACGATTGAATAATTTGGAGAGTAATGTTGTTGTTGTTTAATTGTGTGAAACTACGAAGATTGCTTATATTAGGTATAAAATACGTCAACTATTATACTTGGCAGAAAAGTTGAGCAGGCTAATGCGTTTTTACTCAAGGACTAAGGGGGTCACTGGTTCGAGCCCTGCTGCGGATTACTTTTTCTTTAAAGAATTGTATTCTGGATTTTTAACTGGAGCTTTTAAGATCCAATGTTTACATTTATCAATATAAAGCATTTAATGACTAACTTCAAAACATGTCAAAATCTATGAAAAGGCCCCTTTAATATAATTAATATCTACTCCTATAAATATGAGGTCGATATACATGGACTAAACGGTAAATTACGTCTAATTATTTGGACTATAATGATAACAACAACATTAAATAATAAGAAGAAAGAATTCATACAAACCAGTAATTTGAGTAAAGAGTTTGTAATCAATGTATTTCAGGACAGCTTGGTGATATGCAAATCCCATACGACATGTTGAGTTCGGGTATCACAGCCATTCAATAAGTCGCAAAATGCTCGAACAAAATTTATAAAGCAAAATGTGACTTAAATTGATAACTAAAATTACCAGTATCATCAGTATGCCAGTTTTGCCTTGTCAAGCTGTCGAGATCCAGAAAGTGCTTCATTCACATTGAATATATCCTTCGAATTCCATTTATTGTTGCATTACTAAATAGCGAAACAAGCCGATTCAAGCTGTAAGAAAGTTTTGACACGAGTGTTATAAATTCTCTCATGGGCGAAGCCATTGTTGTAGAAAGTGATCCATTCACATCGAATATATCCTTCGAATTCCATCCATTGTTGTCATTAGCGAAGATTTAGTGAATAAATAATTCATATATCATAAATGACAGCTTCTAAATAGCGAAACAAGCCAATTTATGCAGTAAGAAAGTTTTGACTCGAGACTCTCATGGGGGCGGCCATTGTTGAATGTTGAAACACGAACGACAACTCTGCTAGGAGAATGTTATCAATGAAAATCAACGAGGTCGAGGTATTTCGATTAGAAAAATCGAGTTATCTCAATCGGACTGGCTCGGTCTTTTACATAGGTCGCCATTATGAAGAATTTTTTTATGGTTATCATACCTTAGACGATGCTGTTCCAGCACCGTCAAAAACTAACACGGCAACGATCTAATGGTAGTTAGTAAGATTTACCGGAAGTGTTTACAGTTGAACCATACCTGTAGCTCCACAGTATACTTGATAGGCATCATGTGCAGGGGTATCCGTACATCCTTCACAGTAGGTTTTGGTGTGGCTGGTGTCGTCTTCGGCGGTCCCGTGGGGACGGGGTTTGAGGTAGAGACGTTGCTGGGATACGGCGTATAACTTGTGGCATTACATGCGCTACCTAGTGCAAAAAAAACAACATATTAATGATGGTTATATGATTGGTTTTTTTTAATACTAGTAATATGAAAGTCCATGTCCATACTATTGTACTTCAATGGTTTGAAACATAAAGTAAAGTTTATCGCACGGTACTCGTTTTATGTTCATAGTATATCTCCTGACTACATATTTGATTAAAGAAATAAAAAATATGAACGTGCAAAAACCCTCGAGCCACCTGGCTTTTGGTTACCAATCGATAAATTGATTTCTTTCACACAGTAATTACAAGAAAACATTATATGAACAAGTTTCCCTTGCAATATATACAACGATTTGCACTATAAGATTTGATCTCAGATCTGCTCTTCTACGCTTATAGACCTCGAGGCTCGAGCTACTGTGCTGAAGAAAACTACTCCGTGTTAGGAAAGCAAGATATCAAGACAAGACCACAGAGCAAAATGACAAGGGTCCTGGTAGGTAGTCAACATCCCAAATCAAGTACTGGTAGGTACGATTCCGGGGCCCGTATTCGCCCACCGATTCTAAGATTTAACTCTAAAAATAAAGAATATCTTCTTGGAACTTTTAGTATGTCAAACTTCTTATAAAAGCGAGATTATATGATTTTTTCAAGTATTTATTAATTTATATAAAATGTGTAAAAGACTTATTAAACATATATTTTAATATAAATTAAATTAAAAGTTAAGAAGAACGTGTGTCGAAAAATGCGAAATAAGCAAGATATTTAATTCTGAAATCGAAAAAGGTTGTACAGTCGAATTCGCCAGCATGTAAATCATGCATGTACGATGTGAATCTAAATTTAGTTTAAAGGGATCTTTTCACGGTTTGGTAAATTGACAAAATTGAAAAAAGTTGTTTAAGATTCGCAAATTTTGGTTTAAATTATGATATTTGTGAGGAAACAGTATTACTAAACATTTACCATAGTCCAATATAGCCATTATATGTATCTTTTGACGATTTGAAAACCTAAAAATTATAAAGCGTTGCAACGCGAAACGATTTAATAATTTGGAGAGTTCTGTTGTTGTCGTTTAAATTTACAAAACTACGAAGATTGCTTATATAAGGTATAAAATACTTAAAGATTTACACTCGGCGGAATAGCCGAGAGAACAAATGCGTTTTTACTTCAAACTTACTCCAGGACTCCGGGGGTCACTGGTTCGAGCCTTGTTCCCCGCTACTTTTTTTCCTTTTTTTAATTATATTTTTGATTTTTACTGGAGCTTTTAAGATCCAATGTTCACATTTATCAATATAAAGCATTTAATGACAAACTTCAAAATATTCCAAAATCTGTGAAAAGGCCCCTTTAACGGTTCATTTTAAATTCCTGCAACGATATTTATTCATACGACACACGAACACTAACTAAAAACTCGAATGCTTCGGTTATTGTAGGACAATATTTACGAAATATCTTCGTCACAATCGGCTCGGGGTGCTAATTTGTCTTTGCTGCATTTTATTTCTTCGGTGTTTAATTTGTCTTTACTATTGTGTGTAATTGTAACACATTTTATCAATATATTACAATTTAACACATATAAAAATCGTATAATCTCGCTTTAAGAACACAATGTTCGTGTTATAAGCACCTTTAACGAATGCACACTTGCATTCATTTTAATTGAGTTCAAGATAAGTATTGTGAATCATAATTCTTAGAATGAGTTGGTGGATACGAACACTGGTCTATATGATGGCCTCGTACCCGCCTTAAGGAACGGGAACAGTGACTAAATATTGTTTGTTCGAATGAATGGATCTTCTATTAATTATTGGTGACCCGACTATCAAGTCTCCCTGCACTCGACGTAGTTTGAAAATAATTTGATATAATGAATATTTAAAACGATATTTTAACATAGCCGGGAGCTTAACCTAATGCTCATTGATTTTACTTCGATGTTAATGAGGTCATTGTGCGTCTAAGACTGCATCATGAAAGAACCCCGAACGTGTCACAGCTCTCCTATCTTATTAACTCGGAAGACAAAAGTTGGGACACATTTATTCATAGCTGCACTTTCAAGATTTTAGAGTTGACTGAGTGATATTCCTTTCGGTGTTGTGATGTGGGGCGGAGAAACCCTATTTTGCCCGGTATGCTGACTACCATCCAAGCACAAATGCGTCTGGAGCAAGGATTAAACCCGGGTCGCCAAGGAGACAAGCGCGCGTAATAACCACTGCGCTTACCAGGCAGCCCTACTGACTATGCAGTGTATGTTTGTGTATTTCGAAGTTCATGAGGATCTTCCGCTCCTGAGGTTAAATGATATGTGGACCCAGAGTGCGGGATGTCCCAGCGCTCCTGCCTTATCAAGTGACTATACAAACCAACGTTGATGGGATTATAGCTGCAATTCCCAGATACAATCTATATTTGTGTTAATGAAAGAGTTTCAATTTGGTGTGATATTGTGTTGGCGTGGGAGCCGGAGTACCCGAAGAAAACCCCGCATGCCCAGTGTGGTGACCACCAAACACACAAATGTTTTCATGAACGCGGATTGACCCCAGGTCACATATGTGAGAAGCGCGTGTAACAACCATTGCGCTTACCAGAGAGCTCACTGACTTTTCAGTTGTCTGTATTTCGAAGTCCTGAGGTTCATCCGCGCCTAAAACTGCATTTAATGTGTGTCCGGACTGTGTCCCAGCAATCTTACCTAATTTACTTAATAGACTCGCGAAAGTTGGGGCGGACATTTAATTATAGCTGCAATAACCAGCTTATATTTTGTTCGATGAAAGGCAATTTATATTGGAGTAGTCTTGTTCTGAGGTGGAAAACTGGAGTACCCGGAGGAAACCGCGCCTGTCCGATGTAGTGACCCCTACCATGCTCACATGCGACGGGACGGGGATTGACCACGGGGAACGATGAGGGCCAATATTTTGAGTCTCTCAATGATTGCGGTGGATCGACGTTAGAATGTCGTGTTGCATTCCCGATTTTGCACCGATGACCTATCGATATCTGGCCGATATGCAAACATATACCGTCCCGATATAAAAAATGCTGGGTATGTAAGAGCGTATGCAACATCCGCCATACACAGGTGTGATAGGCATTATATCATATTCGATGGAATGCAGTAAACAGCTATGTTGGGAACTGAATAAAGTGCGTCGTACCTGGCTTTGTTTGCCTGTATTAAAGATATAAGTTAAAATATATCACGGGAAAAAAACAGCATCTAAAAAATTTTCTGTTTATGTTTTATTCCATTTTTCACTATATAAGAAACACCATTGTTTTAATTATGGTACGCATATTATATCTGTATCTTGACACAAATATAGTTATATTAAAGTCGGCTGATGAAGTGCTTAATTGCATGAACGTGACATACATAATGACTACATACAAACTACTTTTTTCCGATAAATTATATATTTCATGCGAAAGAATTATTATATGTGTATGTTTATAAATGCATATATCAAATATAGAAAAATATAGCTGGCTTTAAGTCCGACATGGACATGCCCCTTTTAAGTGGACTTGTTAACAGGATGTCAAAATGGCAATTTTCCAACTTTGTATTTTTACTACAGGGGTCAGTGGATCGAGCCCAGTTGAGGGTTACTTTTGTTCTTTCTTTATCTTTTTTAATGGAGCTTTAGATACGATGACAAACTTCAATTCATGCCAAAATCTGTGAAAAGGTCCCTTTAATACGGTGTGAGGGAATTATATGGATTTGTGCTAACAAAACACTTAACTCTGTTAACTCTTTCATTATCAAATTCCTCGCAATACTCAGAATTAACGTCGCATAAACAGATAAAGAGTTTAACATTCTTAGTTCTTCGCTTGCGAAGAACTAAGGTTATGAGTGTGTTTTGCAGGTCAGTCTGCTGTTAACTACGCTCGGAACTAACTACGCTAGGAACGATAACCACATCTGCCTGTTTATACTCTACCACTGGTGCACTGCAGACAGCAGCAGACAGCAGTGTGTGTATGTAATCAATATTGGTTAACAGCTTGTGGGTCGACATTGGCCAGTTTGTCATTGAAATCTGTACATATTGGCTGCTTTCATGGAAAACGGGGCTTAATGCATGTCAAATAAGTGGTGTCCCAGATTAGCCTGTACACACTGATTAGCCTGTGCAATCTACACAAGCTAATCAAGGAGGACAATTTTTGATTTTATGATGTTTTTTGTTTAAAAAGAGTCTCTGGTACTGGGATGACAATTAATGCATTTGCATTAAGCCCTGTTTTTTCCAAAATGGAGCTTAAATTATCTGTTCTTTTAATGATTTGAAAAAAAGGAAAAAGGTGATAATAACTTCAAAGTAACATCGCTGACAAGGAAAATCACATTTAAATCAAATAAACAACCAATGAGTTCTAAATTTTTACCTTGTGGCATTTTTAGTAAACATCTAAAAAGGGACCTTTTCACAGTTTGTCGTTAAATGCTTAATATGGATAAATGTAAATATTGGTTTTTAAAAGCTGCTTTTAAAAAACAACAAATCAAGAATACAATTAAAGAAACAAAAAAAGTTACCCTTAACCGGGCTCCAACCACTGACCCCTGGAGTAAAAGTCTACCGCTTAGACCACTCGGCCATCCATGCTCATACAATAAGAAAGGGGGTTTACCTTTTCTGTTTTTTATGTCTTGAAATCTAATATTTTAATGCAGATAAGCTTTTTAGTACCGATGTTTCCATTTATGAATTTAAGCATTTAATAACGAACTTCAAAGAAAGCCAAAATTTGTGAATACATGACTTTAATCTTAGGATATCTTAAGTAGTGTCAGAAAATATAACGGCCATGGTGTCGGAAATTGTCGAAATGTCGAAAAATGCATGTTTTATAGCGTATTAAGATGTGAAAGACATGTTGGGATGCGTTAACTGGTGTAACCGAATTATGTTAGTATCACGGATATGTTGTCTAGCGTTAGTTAGTGTAACGGGCTTGTTGGGTAGAGTTAATAATTGTAACGGACTTGTCAGCAAGTGTGACGGACATGTTTGGTAGCGCTAGTTTGTGGAACGGACATGTTTGGTAGCGTGTGATAGTGTAACGGACATGTTGGGTGGCGTTACTAAGAGTAAACGGTCATATTGGGTAGCGTTAGTTAATGTAACGGACTTGTTGGGTAGCGTTTGTAGGTGTAAACGGACATATAGGGTAGCGTTAGTTAATGTAACGGATATGTTGGGTAGCGTTTGTAGGTGTAAACGGACATATAAGGTAGCGTTAGTTAATGTAACGGATATGTTGGGTAGCGTTTGTAGGTGTAAACGGACATATTGGGTAGCGTTAGTAAATGTAACGGATATGTTGGGTTGCGTTCGTAAGTGTATAAGGAAATATTGAGTAGCGTTAGTTAATGAAACGGATATGTTGGGAAGCGTTTGATAGTGTAACGAACGTGTTGAGTAGCGTAAGTTTATGTTACAAACATGTTGGGAAGATTTCGTATGTGTAACGGACATGTCGCGTGTCTACCTCGCCTGGACAGGTAGTGGTTTCGTTAGACTTGAGAGCAAACCTAGCCCTGGTACATACGTAACTGACATACACACTAGAGGGCAAGTGGGGTGAGCGGGGAAGTACACCGTGGATAAACGGGCGCGCTAAGATAACCAGCTCCCCGACAGCGTCGCTTCGTATTAGTGTGCTTTTTTATTCCTAGTGATTCCGAGACATGTGGTAACAGAAACATTTAAACAGCCGCTTAAAGCCATATGGGGAGATTTACTTAAACATAAACTTAATTTTTTACCAGATTCAAAGTTTTTTGCCGAGTCTTATTTCCTACGATGGTAACTTTTTAATACAAGTACATGTTTGTTTGTTAGCATCAACTATATATCCCTATTTGTATTCACACATTTCATATTTTACATGAAGTGGGATTTGGCACACTTTTTTCTTTGATGAGAGATAGTATAGTTTTTTAAGTTCAAAATGATATTAAAGGGACCTTTTCACGTTTTGGTAGATTGAAAAAAAAATGTTTCAGATTCGCACATTTTCGTTGAAGATATGATATTTGTGAGGAAACTGTAATACTGAACATTTACCATACATTAAAATAACCATTATATGCATTTTTGACGATTTAAAAACTGAAAATTAGAAAGTGCTGCAACGCGAAACGGTTGAAGAATTTGGAGAGTTGTGTCGTTGTCGTTATGATTGTTGCGTCACTACGTGGATTGCCTATCTAAAGTATTAAATACATACAATGAGCACGAATGACCGAGTGGTCTAAGCGTAAGATTTTTACTACAGGGGTCAGTGGATCGAGCCCAGTTGAGGGTTACTTTTGTTCTTTCTTTATCTTTTTTAATTGGAGCTTTAGATACGATAACAAACTTCAATTCATGCCAAAATCTGTGAAAAGGTCCCTTTAATACGATGTGAAGGAATTATATGGATTTGTGCTAACAAAACACTCAGTGTTGTTAACTCTTTCATTATCAAATTCCTCGCAATACTCAGAATTAACGTCGCATAAACAGATAAAGAGTTTAACATTCTTATGTTAAGGTTATGAGTGTGTTTTGCAAGTCAGTCTGCTGTTAACTACGCTAGGAACTAACTACGCTAGGAACGATAACCACATCTGCCTGTTTATACTCTACCACTGGTGCACTGCAGACAGCAGCAGCTAATCAAGGAGGACAATTTTTGATTGTATGTTGTTTTTTGTTTAAAGAGAGTCTCTTGTACTTGGATGACAATTAATGCATTTGCATTAAGCCCTGTTTTTTCCAAAATGGAGCTTAAATTATCTGTTCTATTGAAAAAAAGGAAAAAAAGGTGATAATAATTTCAAAGTAACATCGCTTACAAGGAAAATCACATTTAAATCAAATAAACAACCAATGAGTTCTAAATTTTTACCTTGTGGCATTTTTTAGTAAACATCTAAAAATGGACCTTTTCACAGTTTGTCGTTAAATGCTTAATATGGATAAATGTAAACATTGGTTTTTAAAAGCTCCTTTTAAAAAACAACAAATCAAGAATACAATTAAAGAAACAAAAAAGTTACCCTTAACCGGGCTCGAACCACTGACCCCTTGAATAAAAGTCTATCGTTTAGACCACTCGGCCATCCGTGCTCATACCATGAGAGATGTATTCTATACTATATATATTAAAGGAATCCTCGCAGTATGAAAAAATATAACGACAACAACAGAACTCTCCAAATTATTAAATCGTTTAATTTTGTCAATTTACCAAAACGTGAAAAGGTCCCTTTAATGTCTTCAGACTTGCAAATTGTATGAGTTCAATACACTGTCAGATCTTACATCATGAATAACTTACAGGTTAAGTGGTTGCCTGTTAGCCTGGGGCCAATAGATTTAAGCCCAGGAAACTCAATTTCAATAGTTGATGACAGTTTGGCTAAAAAGCAGGACAACTTTTCAAAGCTTGAACAACTCACTCCAATTAAATATAGAATACAAATTGGCGACTGTGGATCAATTAGGCCGACAAATGATTCAATTCCGGCTCACAACAAGACATGATGCATTACAAGTATGTCATGTCGGCAAAATTGTTGCTCAATAATTTAAAGAAAATAAATTAAGTATTAGATACACATAACAAAACATGTCCATGATTCTAGGCTTGTTATTCTTTAGCAAGACAATCAAAATTCTAAAGATGGTTGCCAGTGCAGCAACCAATTGCGAAAAAAAGAGACATATTGTTGTTATTTTGTCTAAGTTATCTCTATAGTATAAATATGAAGATAAACAGTGCACACACATCTCGTGCGTTAAGACAGACTCTTTATAAATGTGAATGGGTTGGTTTTATTTCAAACTTGCGATATAAAAAGATATAACATAATTTTGAAAACTGAGTTGCGTCTAAGATTATGCAATAGCGAAGAACTTCAGTGCCTTCAGCGCTTTGATTTATTACGCTGCACGTCAGTTTTACTGCGTCTCCAAAGAATACGATGCGTTTTACGGTACATCTAGTTTCATTTTATGACATCCGGTAATCGCCGTTTCACATTCCAGATCGGTGACAGGTAAACAACAACAAACATTTTGAAATGTTAACTTAAACGCTCGCTACACGCGATGAATTTTAATTGACTATTTATTTAAATTACCTATCGCCTGCATATTTAGCGCATTTTACATCGCTAAGCGCACCTTGATGTAGAAAAAATTGTGCAACGTTAAGAGTTAAACATTTATTTATAAAGCATTCCTTAAGTGTTTGCGAAACTTTGCTTTTAATTATTATAAAACTTAATGCCAATACTTAATTCTCACTACTTAGTTTTAAAATATAAATCATAATGTTCAGGAAAAAAAAAACAAGCACAAAAACGTTTTTCTTTTCAAACTATAAGCACTACTTCCAATAAATTAATTCACAAACTTATAAAATGTTAATTTTAATTTCTTTACAAAAAGTTTGCCTGAGTAATCTTACAGCTATAACGAAATCATGTTACATACATTCAAACTGTCTATTCGGGATATTTGGATTGTAAATCCATTGTATTATTTCGCTTAAACGTCACCATTTTTAAGTAAAAAACGCATTTATGTATTTCATAAATGGCAAAACTATTTAATTACCAGCATACACATAACTTGCAATTCGATGTGATTTTACGGGTTGAACTTAGATTTAAAAAGCCATTTTTTAGACGTTGTAACATTTTAGTAATACATGTCTCAAAGTTTGAATTAACAAAATGCTAATGATCAGAATTCGAAACAATCTCATTTGTTTTGTTTTTTTCTCTTGACACATATGTGCTTAATGTATCGAATTGGTGTCAAATTTTTGTATAGGTAGTTTCCAAACTTTGTATTTCTAAATAATATATTTTCTTTATAGATAAGAGAATCGAAGCTAGATTGTAATAATATACTATCTGTCGGCCTACGACGAACTTAATTTACGTAAGCTTCAAACCTCTTCATCGGCTAATCTGTTTTTTTGCAGACAGTCTAACTCTAATATATGTGTCCTAAGTGTCTGCGGTTGAATTTACACTTAAATCTCACCCGAATTAGGCATGCAGAAGTCATAGATTGAACTTCTTTAAAAGCATAATAATGCAAAAGCATTACAGTAAAATGTTGAATCTGTTATAATTCTTAAACAAAATTATTCCAATTTCTGTTTTCTCATTAAATTGGCATAGAACAGACGAGCATTAACAGAAGCATACATGCCCTATGGTCCGCTTTTTTTTTCACGATTAGAGAATATTATATTTTCTCAACATTAAACTTCGGTAACACGCCAGTATACAATAATAAACAAGTCGTCAAAATGTAACAACTTCGAGTAGCATGTACTGTTACATTTCAACGACATGTTCTATAGAAACTGTATAATTATTGTAATGATAATGAACATGTTCCTTCCCGTACTGTTATCCATATCATGTTCTCCCCAGGCAACGGATTCAAAAGTTTCTAAACCCATTTATGCCTAGTGGACTCTCCCATCCTTCTAAATTGGATCAATTTATTTCCAAAATTAGGTATGTCTAGTATATTTATCATGCGGCGTCTCAACTGGGTCTGCGCTGTTTGCCAAGGCCCTTTTTCTAGACGCTAGGCAATCTTGGGTTAATGTATAAGCCCGGTCACTTTGGTACAATCATGTTTAACTGAATATTATTAACCAACCTACCTTGTACACTGACAAGTAAATATTTTTCTTACATACAAACATCGCACGTGTCAGCTTCGGGCTTTCATATCAAATCGCAATTATATAAGAACACACTTACTTAGCAAATCGCACCCACATACCAAAACACGCATATATCAACATCATACATCATTATCACACTGCGCACTTGCATATCAGCATCACGCTTACATATCAACATCATACGAACGTATCAACATCACACTAAAATATCAAAATCACACTTACATATCACCGCGTTGCCCGCGGCCGCCCAGTCTTTGCATTGCTGCATTGCCGCCGACGACGATCCGCTATCCGTCGTCGGATAAGTACATTTGCACTCAAATGTTGACCCCGGTCCGGCGAAGTGCACGATGATGCCGACACCGACGGCGATGGCGATAGCGAGGAAGGCGAGTATGAACGCCTTGGCGGTGCTGATGTACATGCCTCGGTCACGTGGCGCGCTATCGTTCAGAGAATTAATGTCCGACTTGTACTTCACTGTGACGTCCTCTAGCTCGTAGTTGTTTTCGGGCATCTGACCCCGAATATGTAGTCAATCAGTCGCTCCGACACGAGATGTGGCTTTAATTTAATTTTTAAGAAATAATGTTATCTTATATGGGTACAGAAAATGAGATCGACATTAATCTAAAATATGTTGTTTCGTAAACGCTCGTGAAACTGATAAAACAGTCAACATAAATTTAATGTAATACAGTCAAGTTGCCATTTCCGCATCATTACCCATTTAGCACACATCATCTTCAAGGCCTGTTCTTTAAAACGCATTGATTGAGTCGTAATCGGAAATACTCTTTGTCAAACATTTCGGTATGTTTTGCTGACATGTATATACGATATTGTTGATTTCCGTCTCGTTTCCAAATCGAGGTTAAACATTGTTCGCGGCCACATGCTATAACTATGTTGGAAAGCAAGAAGTTTAAGCATTAATTTAAAGGCCATTTAGTAGTCCTTCTACCTGCAAAAGTCCATTTCAGTTTTGATCCGTGTTTAAGATTTTGCAACACCTTAAATGAAATAAAGATTTAGGGCAATAACGGATCAAGCGTGATAATATGCGTATTGATAATATATTATATTAAAATATATGCACATCTTGTTGATTCTTACAATAAATGACCTCAATTTTAAAGTTTTATTTATGATCCATGTTCAGTATCGATGATTATATATGATTTAAACAATTTCATGGTTTATAAGACGCCCATATCTTTTTGATCTATTTATGATTTTCAACAGATAATTCACACAAGAACACCATGCGTAAAGTATAGATACAAGATCACATATAGAAAACAATCAATAACAAAAACATGAATATTATTTATAACTGGCAATATAACTTGGTCATTGTAAACAACAAAGTTCATGTTTCGACAGTTCAGATAGCGTGTTAGATGCCCCCTCCCTGAGTGGATTCGATCACGTGATCCGTTATAGCTACAAATGATCCGTTCATGCATGAATTCTGCGGCGAAAAAAAGTTATCACAAATACATTTTGCTTGCGTTTAAAAATAAGACTATGTGCTGAATCAGTTAGCAAAGGTAATATTTAATCAAACTGGTGTAAAAGAAGTCTCAAACCATTTATTGCTTTTCACCAGAACAACTTTATTACGCTACTGATCCGGTAATGGTAACTTGACTGTACAAACTTGGAAAACCTAATAAGAACGGTTCAAGGAGGCAATTGCGTATTTTGATAGTGCGAAAGACAATTGGCATTCATAAATTACATCTCGTAAAATGATTGCTTTCAGGTAAGAGCAGTAGCTGGTAAATGCGCCTCTCACTTCTGCGACCCGGGTCCAATCCCCATTACCGGCGCAAGTGAGTTTGATAGGTGGCAATCTTACCGGACAGCTGGGTTTTAAGCAGACTATATAGCTGGAAATTGAAGCTATAATAAGCAAATTCGTCCCAACTTTCTAGTAAGTCTATTAAGGTAAACTATGTACGAGTGCTGGGACACACTCCGGGTCTTCACATAATGTAGCCTCTGGCCCGGAAGGACCTCATAAACTTTAAAATACACACACACTCGTATAAATATTTTCTTTTCAGTAAGCAAAACTCTTTTGTTTTGGAGAACGCATTGCGACGACAATTATAAATTGATACTGAAGAAGGTAATGCCGGTTTATTTCCACACATATAAATAAGAAAGGGATTAGCGTTATTTTGTATTCATATTCGCTGAATTGTGTGATCCCGATAAGAAATTTCGTAGCGAGTGAAGTCAAGATATAGAGTATGTCGGTATAAATACACTGTACATTTGGTAGTATGTCTAGAGATTTACATCGGCATCGGATACCATATATATGGTATCCGATGCCGATGTACATCTCTAGACATACTACCAAATGTACAGTGTATTTATATCGACATAATGTCAAATGTTTACACACACATATACATAGTATATATGATGTCATTATGCACATGTAGACTTGGTATGAAATGTTAAAATATACACATTCTATTTAATGTACACATATATACATGCATAGTTGTACGCATGTAGGCATGATATCCAATGTACATATATAGAAATGATATCCAATGTATACACACAAACATGTTACTCAATGTAAACATAAATACATGATATTCAATGTTCACATATAGACATGATATCCACTGGGCACGTATATGCAAATCTCATTTTCACCTATAGACATTATATCCAGTCTACCTATAATATCAAATAGACACATACAAACATAGTACTTAACGCACACTTTTCCTGAAATGACCTCTTACCTTATATTTTTCATTTAAGTTTTGTCAGTAAACGCATTATCTTGCTATACTCTTTTATACTGTTTCGACAATTAATCTTAAAGTACTAACGTGTCATGTTATTTAATGTACACATACATGCATGATATTATATGTTCATATATAGACATGATATCCACTGGGCACGTATATGAAGATCTCATGTTATCCTATAGACAGTCTACCAATGTACTAATAATATCTATTAGACCTCCTACCTTATATTTTCCTTTTAGGTTTTGTCACTTAACGCATTATCTTGCTATACTCTTTTATACTGTTTCAACAATTAATCTTCTAAGTACTAACGTTTCATAATCCAGTCTACATGAATGTTCACAATCGTCGCTCACACTGTTTATTTATCAATGAGATAAGTCACTCATCCTTGCTTACAATAAAATTAATTGCTATTCGCGTCCTGTTTCCATTTAATTAATGCTAATAAGGCCGTGTCTACCTGTTCGCAGTACGTATCCGTGTCGGGGAGCGCTGATACCAAAGTGACGTAAACGTACGTAACAAAATTAAGGGTTATTCTTGCTAAAATGGGAAACCGCAACGATGTGAATCAATGCATGTTTTAGTCACAAAATATAACTTTATGTCTACCGTATAAACGTTTGACCAAATCCTAATTGTTGGTAAACTAGGATATTGTGTACAGGTTTAACGAGCATGTATTTTTAAATTCCCCTTCCGATGATGAAATTCAGAGGAAAACATTAATAAAAAATAACTCATTAAGACAGATCCGGTTACAATTTAACTCAGAGCGTGACTCACATTTCTAAAAAAATTTAACACATGAACGTCTATATAAAACAAGTTGTTGATTTTAATTATAGAAATACAATACCGCAAACGCATTATTATTTGTGTACAATTAGTTGATTTTATTGTTCGACAGACCAATGATTGTTGATCTTAATCAACAATTATTCCCCACATTTAATGTTTGAAAAACTTAGTTACCGTAGGCACGACAGACAGGGTTTCTACAAGGAGTTAATGAATGGATGTTGGGCTTTGACGGTGTGGATTTTGCACAGTATCCACTCCCACGTTATTAGAGAACGTTACGTTTTACGTGGATAATGTGTGTAATTTATGCTGAACTGCATACATAGTGAATGTTTGACTTGCGGGCGACTTATGACCCAGTGATCAGGGACAAAATGTAAAGCGCCTTTGAACGCACATCTCGCGTATGAAAAGGGCGCTATAAAAAAAATGTGGTATAAAAAATAATAAATAATAATGCAATCATATATATGTGTATACACATTGGATACTATGTCGTTATCTGTAGATTTGATTGTATGTCTAGAAATATACATTGGATACCATACATGTATGTGCTTCAAATACCTTGTCAATATATGCACATTTGATATCTTTATATGTTAATTGGATGCAAACATGGGTTAGTGTGTAGTCAGTACTTCTCGAAGCCATGTAAGCGTAGCGCTTTACATATATGGAAAGTATGTGATTGCTTGTACTACTTGTTTCCAAGTTAGTAAAGCGCACTGCAGACATGGTCAGTTTGTAGTTTCTTGTATAACCTGTAACCATGGTAGCGTTCCGGGCGCAAGACTTTGCAAGTGTGTCGGCGTCGGAACTTCTTGTAGCAAGTGTAGCGTTACGCACTGCAAACATTGCCAGTACGTGTACTACTTGTAACCATGGTAGCGTAACGTACTGCAGACATGTTTTGTATGTAGTTGCATGTACTTCCTGCAGCCAGGAAAGCGTAGTGCACTTCAGACATTGATCGTGTATTGTTAGTTGCTTGTACTTTTTTTGGCCATTGTAGCGTTACGTACTGCATACAATGCCAGTATGTTGCGTCTTGTACTACTTGTATTAAACCATGGTTGCGTCGCGCTCTGCAGACATGGCCAGTATATACCGGTAGTTTTCTGAACGGCTTACATTATTGCAGATATGGCCAGGATTATGCCGTTATTTCTACTTCATTTACGGCGATTCTTTGTTGCCGTCATGTACCGTGAACTTCACATGGCTTACATTTAAATTTGACAAAGCGTTACAACGTCAGCGGAGTGACTTGTACATTTTTCAAATCCAAAGTGTATACATTCGGCTCAATTATAGATCAAGTTGCTTATGATTTGATTGCATTATTCTGTAAGGACCCACAGGTGGTTAGCGTGTTGCTATGATATTAATTAGTGAAAACATCATTTTGAATGATAAATAATCATATTATGACGAAAAATTAAATTTTATGAAAAAAAAAATCACCATCAAATATATATATAACAAGGTATGCAACTCAAAATCACCCCAAAACGGGGTGCATCGCTTTGAACAGCCATATCTTCATGAATTGTGCAGCGATTTTCACGATCTCGGTGTTATTCAACGCAGAAATGAATTTCCTTTTTGGAAATGTATATGTCTTGCAATATTTTTACAAATGCTGGGTCAACTTTTAAGAAATAACACGATACACAACTCGCATGACCCAGTTGACAATGATCATGCAATCAAATCATATCATAGCCACACGCTAACCACCTGTGTAAGGACCCAACAATCTGTCAACAATAATTTACTTCATCATGTATAATATATCATTATTATTTTATGATTATTTCATTTGTTTTATTGAACGTAATGCAGCATTAAATAATCATCAACATCAATGAAAACCACTGCGCAAGAATTTCGGATTTTTAAGAATTAAATTCGTGTATATGTTGATTATGCATATGTAATTGCGCACATTATTGGTTTATTACCTTTCGTAATTATATCAATTATGGTTTGTATAAAAGGCAAATCATGTTGTTGTTTTTTATAATCATCTTTTTATATATCACTAAAATAAGAGTTGGCTCTAATGTTACTATACGTCAGTGCAGTGTAACTTCCGATGAACCCGGCTGACCTCCATATGCAGTCAAATCCGACTGCAAGAAACCCTTATTGCGTACCTTCACTTCATACAGAGGGGGTAATCACGTGATAGTCAAGATGGCGACGTCCATGTTAAGACAGCTATTTTTCACTTTCCAGCCATATCAGCAAGAAAGTTATTAGCATTTATTTTGTATTAATATTCATTCTATATCTCGACTACGATTTCTTAGCAGGATCACACAATCCAGCTCCCGCGAAGAAAATTCGCAGTGAGTACAATCCAGATATAAGCGAGTATTAATACGAAATAAGTGGCTCCATCGAGGAAAAAATACGATGTGCGCATGTGTACCGGAAGGCGTTAGACGACAATGCGACAGTACGAAGACGACAATGCGACATTGCGATAAAACAATGGCGACAATGCGATAGTACGATGGCAACAATGCGATAATACTATGACGACAGTACAATAACGCGATAGTACGATGGCAACAATGCGATGATATACGGAATACCGTTAGTGCCATCGTAGTTACACATTAAAATCCAGAGGGCGACAATGCGATAGTGCGATAGTACGATGACGACAGTGCGCCAATACGATAACGACACCGCGACAATACGATAGCGACAATGCGATCGCACGATGGTGACAATGCGACAACGCGATAGTACGATGACGATTATGCGACAGTGCGACAATACGATGGCGACAGTGCGATAGTACGATGGCGACAATGCGATAGTCATATCGTACTGTCGCCATCGTATTGTCGCATTGTTGCCATCGTACTATCGCGTTATCGTATTGTTGTCATCGTATTATCGCATTGTCGCCATCGTACTATCGCACTGTCGCCATCGTATTGTCGCACTTTCGTCATCGTTATATCGCACAATTGCATTGTCGCCATCGCACAATCGCACTGTCACCATCGTATTGTCGCACTGTCATCATCGTATCGTTGCACTGTCGACATCATATTATCGCACAATCGCATTGTTGCATTGTCGTCATCGTACTATCGCACTGTTGCCATGGTATTGTCGCACCACTGTTGCCATAAAACTATCGCTTTGTCGTCATCGTACTATCGCGTTTTGCATTGTCGCCATCGTACTATCGCATTGTCGCCGTAGTATTGTCGCACTGTCGTCCTCGAATTGTCGCACCGTCGTCATCATACTATCGCACTATCGCATTGTTGCCCTCTAGATTTTAATGTGTAACCACGATGGCCCTAACGGTTTTCAGAAATGATACGATAGCGACTCTGCGATATGACTATCGCATTGTCGCCATCGTAGCTATCGCGTTGTCGCATTATCGCCATCGTGCTATCGCATTGTCGCCATCGTACTATCACACTGTCGCCATCGTATTGTCGCACTACCTCATTGTCGTCATCGTACTGTCGCGTTGTCACATTGTCGCCATCGTACTATTGCATTGCCGCCATCGTACTATCGCATTGTCGCCATCGTACTATCGCATTGTCGTCCTCTGGATTTTAAGGTGTTATCGCGATGGCCCTAACGGTATTCCGTATTATAGCGTGTTCCCATGTTCAGTTTCAATTTAAAATCGTTGTTGAAATGCGTTTTCCATAAGAAAACAGTTTTGCTGAATGAAAGAAAATCTCTATACGAGTGTGTGTGTCTTTCGAAGTTTATGAGGTCTTTCCGGGCAGGAGGTCGCATTATGTCAACACCCTGGGGGTGTGCCAGCACAAAGTTTATGAGGTCTTTCCGGGCAGGAGGTCGCATTATGTCAACACCCTGGGGGTGTGCCAGCACTCTCACTTGAGCCGGAACGGGGATTGAACTTTTTTTACGAGATGTAATTTATTAATGTCAATTGTCTTTCGTACTATCAAAATACGCACTCTGTGATAGACATGTATACATCGAATCGCCTCCGTGAACCGTTCTATTAAGGTTTTCCAAGTTTGTATTATATTAAATTTATGCTGACTGTTTTATCAGTTTGACGAGCGTTTACGAAACAACATATTTTATCATAATTTCGATATCAATTTCTTTACCCATATTAGATAATATTAATTCTTTAAAACTAATTATTCATGCACACGTTGCATGTTTTCGCATTGAGTATGAATACCCATTGACACTTTCGCAATATGGTATTTTTTGGTCACGGTTAAATGTATTTTACAGCTACGAGAGTTGAAGACAACTTCTGCTAGCTCGAGATTTCGTCTCGTCTCTTATAAACTGTGATACGAAAATATACACATCCAAGCCACATCTCGTGTATGAGTGACTGAGCGTCTACATATTCGGGGTCGGATGCCCGGAAACAACTACGAGCTAGAGGACGTCACAGTGAACGACAAGTCGGACATTAATTCTCTGAGCGGTAGCGCGCCACGAGACCGAGGCATGTACATCAGCACCGCCAAGGCGTTCATACTCGCCTTCCTCGCTTTCGCCATCGCCGTCGGTGTCGGCATCATCGTGCACTTCGCCGGACCGGGCTCAACATTTGAATGCAAATGTACTTATCCGACGACGGATAGCGGATCGTCGTCGGCGGCAATGCAGCAATGCAAAGACTGGGCGGCCGCGGGAAACGTGGAGATATGTAAGTCTGATTTTGATATTTGAGTATAATGTTGATATGTGAGTGTGATGCTGATATGCAAGTGCGAAGTGTGATAATGATGTATGATGTTGATATATGTATATGTTGTTCGTATGTGGGTGCGATTTGCTATGTAAGTTTGTTCTTATTTAATTGCGATAAGATATGAAAGACCGATGCTGACAAGTGCGATGTTTAAATGTACGAGAGATATTTACTTGTCAGTGTACAAGGTAGGTTGGTTAAGTGTATTCAGTTAAACTTAATTGTACCAAAGTAACTGGGCTTATAAATTGAGAAACTTTCGAATCCGTTGCCTAGGGATAACATGATATAGATAACAGTACGGGAAGGAACATGTTCATTATCATTACAATAATTATACAGTTTCTATGGTACATGTCGTTAAAATGTAACAGTACATGCTACTAGAAGTTGTTGGATTATGACATATATTATTACGATCAAGGTTCGATTCCCTAATCTATACAGACAATATACAATTTAGAAATACAAAGTTTAGAAACTACGTATATAAAATTTTACAGCAATTTGATTTATTTAGCACAAGAGAAAAACAACAAATGAGATAGTTGAATTCTGATCATTAGCATTTTGTTAATTAAAACTTTGAGCAATGTATTACTAAAATGTTACAACGCCTATAAAACATGGCTTTTTAAATCTATGTTCAAACTTTTAAATCACATCGAATTGCAAGTTGTGTGTATGTTGATAAATAAATAGTTTAGCCAGTTATGAAATACATAAAAGCGTTATTTTACTTAAAAATGGTGACGCTTTAAAATGTAAAAACATGAAACGGTGTTGTCTTTTAAGCGAACTAATATTGTGGAATTACAATCCAAATATCCCGAATATACAGTTTGAATGTATGTAACATGATTTCGTTATATCTGTAAGATTACTCAGGCAAACTTTTTGTAAAGAAATTAAAATTAACATTTGATAAGTTTGCGAAATAATTTATTGGAAGCAGTGCCTATATTTTGAAAATAAAAAAAGTTTGCTCTTATTGTTTGGCCTGAGCTTTTTTATTTATATTTTAAATTGAAGTAGCTCTAGTGAGAATTGTGTATTGGCGTAAAGTATTATAATACTTTTAAGCAAAGTTTCGCAAACACTTCAGGAACGCTTTAGAAATAAATGTTTGAATCTTGACGTCGCACATTTTCTTCTCACCTCAAGGTGCGTTAGGCGATGTAAAATGCGATGAATATGCAGGCGATAGGTAATTTAAAAAAATAGTCAATTAAAATTCACCGAGTGTACCGTTTACGCTAACATTTCAAAATGTGTGTTGTTGTTAAACTGTCACCGAAATGGAATGAGATACGGCAATTACCGGATGTCGCAAATTGAAGCTAGATGTACCGTAAAGGCACCGTATTTTTTGGAGACGCAATCAAACTGACGTTCAGCGTAATAAAAATTGTGTATCTCTTTATCTGTTTATGCGACGTTAATTCTGAGTATTGCTAGGAATTTGATAATGAAAGAATAAACAACACTGAGTGTTTGTTATCACAAATCCACGTAATTTAAAAGCACTTATTAAAGTGTATCAAATCCACACCGTATTAAAGGGACCTTTTCACAGATTTTGGCATGTATTGAAATTTGTACGGTGTCATAGAGGTGACATTCACTCCTCTTTTTTTAAATTGCACTCCTCTTTTTTCTATCTCGTGGCCACGACTCAGTAACTCGTGGCCACGAGTTAGCTATGTCGTGGCCACGAGATAGAAAAAAGAGGAGTGCAAAACTAAATAAAAGAGGAGTGCAATTTAAAAAAGAGCAGTGCAGTAAATAAAGGAATGGTGCATTAAAAAAAAGAGGACAGAATTTCGAGATCTCGAGATACCGACTTAGCTAACTCGTGGCCACGAGTTAGTCAGCCAATCAAATTGTTCCATAATATTTACACATGTTACACAAAATTTGATTGGCTGACTAACTCGGGATCTCGAGATCTCGAAATTCTCCCCTCTTTTGTTTAATGCACCCCTCCTTTATTAACTGCACCGCTCTTTTTTTAATTGACTCCTCTTTTATTTAGTTTTGCACACCTATTTTTTTCTATCTCGTGGCCACGACATAGCTAACTCGTGGCCACGAGATAGAAAAAATAGGAGTGCAATTTTTAAAAGAGGAGTGAATGTCACCTCTATGCCATCGTAAGTTTGGAATTAAATGCTTACAATTGATAAATGAAAACATTGTATTTAAAAAACTCCAGTAATAAAAATTAAAGAAAGACAAAAGTAACTCTCAACTGGGATCGAATCTCTGACCCCTGGAGTAAAATATAGCGACAACAACAGAACTCTCAAATCAATCGTTTCGCGTTGCAATGCCTTATAATTTTCAGTTTTTAAAATCGTCAAAAGATCATATTATGGATATTTTAAAGCATAGTACATGTTTAGTATTACTCTTTCCTCACAAATATCATAACTACAACGAAAATTTGCAAATATGAAACAGTTTTTGTCGTTTCGCGTTGCAATGCCTTATAATTTTCAGTTTTTAAAATCGTCAAAAGATCATATTATGGATATTTTAAAGCATAGTACATGTTTAGTATTACTCTTTCCTCACAAATATCATAACTACAACGAAAATTTGCAAATATGAAACAGTTTTAATTATTTTGTCAATTTACCAAAACGTCTCTTCGAATTTTAGCATTTTGCAATTCAAAAACTCTCTCATCAAAGTTTATTTGATAAAAAAGCCGAATCCCTTTTCGTGCATAATAAGAAAGTTCTGAATACAAATAGGGATATATAGTTAATGTCAACGAACAAACTTTTACTTGTATTAAAAAGTTACCATACTAGGAAATAAGACTCGACTAAAAAGCTTAGACTCTGGTTAAAATCAATGTTAAAGTTAATTTCCTCATACGGCGTTAAGCGACTGTTTAAATGTGTATGTTACCAAATTTCTCGGACTCTCTCGGAATAACAAAGCAGTCTAATAAGAGGCGAACGTGGAGGTGAGCTGGATAGCTGAGCGCACACATTTTTCCACGGTGTACCTGCCCCGCTCAACCCACTTGCCCTCTAGTGTGTATGTCATGTACGTATGTACCAGGATTAGTTTTTCTCTCAAGTCTGCCGAAACCACTACCTGCCCAAGCGATGTAGACACGCGATATGTCCGTTACACATACGAAATCTTCCCAACATGTTTGTTACATTAACTTCCGCTACCCAACACGTTCGTAACACTATCAAACGCTTCCCAACATGTCCGTTTCATTAACTAATGCTACTCAATATTTTCTTATACACTTACGAACGCAACCCAACATATCCGTTACATTAACTAACGCTCCCCTATATGCCCGTTAACACCTACAAACGCTACCCAACATGTCCGTTACATTAACTAACGCTACCCAATATGCGCGTTTACTCTTAGTAACGCCACCCAACATATCCGTTACACTAACACATGCTACCAAACATTTCCGTTCCACACACTAACGCTACCAAACATGTCCGTCACACTTGCTGACAAGTCCGTTACAATTATTAACGCTACCAAACAAGCCCGTTACACTAACTAACGCTACACAACATATCCGTGATGCTAACATAATTCGGTTCCACCAGCTAACGCATCCCAACATATCTTTCAAATTTTAATACGCTATAAAACATGTATTTTTAGCTTTAAAGGGGCCTTTTCACAGATTTTGGCATTTTTTTTAACTTATTCATTAAATGCTTTATATTGATAAATGTAAACATTGGATCGTAAAAGCTTCAGTAAAAAATCAAGAATAAAATTTAAAAAAGGAAAAGAACATTGCCCGGATCAGGTTTCGAACCAGTGACCCCTGGAGTCCTGCCAAAGTCCTGAAGTAAAAACGCTTTAGCCTACTGAGCTATTCCGCCGAGTACACATATTTGACGTATTTTATACCTTATATAAGCAATCTTCGTAGTTTCACAAAATTTAACGACAAAAACAGAACTCTCCAAATTATTCAATCGTTTCGCGTTGCAACGCTTTATAATTTTTAGGTTTTAAAATCGTCAAAAGATGCATATAATGGCTATATTAGACCCTGGTAAATGTTCAGTATTACTGTTTCCTCACAATGATCATAACTAAAACGAAAATTTGCGAATCTGAAACAACTTTTTTCAATTTTGTCAATTTACCAAAGCGTGAAAAGATCCCTTTAAATTTCTGACACCATGACCGTTATATTTTCTGACACTACTAAAGATATACAGGATATTTGTTTATGTCAGTGTAAGATTGTTTGTTATTTCACGAGTGATCATAGAACATATATTTTCACAAGTGGCGCAGCCACGAGTGAAAATATTGTTTTTCTATAATCACGAGTGAAATAAAAAACGATCTTACACTGACATGAACACATTTTCTGTTTCTTTTGTGCCCCTTTTTCAAGAAAATAATAAACAGCTGTTTCCCTTTTGCTGAAAATTTACCCCTTTTCATGTGGCGTGCCTAAATACATTTTAAAACACAAAACACAAAATGACGTCATTAGTGTGACAAAATGACGCCATTATACCAGCGAAATTCTCCACTAAAACTCTTTTACAATGTAGATCTAAACAAACGATGAAAAAGCATAAAATAAAAAGAAAGTTTGTTGGATTCGGCGGAATGTCGATTTGAATTGACTCGTGATCATAGAAAATATATATTTAATTATTTATGATAATCTAAAAATAGAAAAAGGAGTTCCGAAAATTTGTTCTTTTCACCGGTGAAAATTAGAATGAATTAGAAAAATGGGCAGAAAAGTGGGGCATGCGTTTTAATGCCAAAATGTTACCTTCTCAATGTTAATAATAAATCCATGCACTCTTATTCACTTTGTGGCGAAATTCTGAAACAGGAAGAAGAAAACCCCTACCTTGGATTAACAGTACATGAAAATTTGAAATGGTCTTCACATATAACAAAAGTCGCAAAGAAAGCAAACTCAACCATGACATTTTTGAGAAGAAACCTAAGAAACTGTTCTAAAGATTGTAGAAAACTTGGTTACATCTCCCTGGTTATATCATTGACATACTAACGGGGCTATCATTTGGGACCCCTACCTTTAAAGTGATATCAGAAGATCGAACGCGTGCAAAGACAAGCATCACGCTTCATAACAAACAATTACCATATCAATAGAAGTGAAGGCTGTGTAACAAGGATGCTAAAGGACCTTGAACTTCCACCACTCCAAGATCGCAGAAGATCCAGTCGGCTGATCTTCCTATACAAAGTGATCGAGGGGAAGGTGCCAGCTATACAAACCAGCAAAAATAACATGCAAGTGAAAGCTAAAACCGTCAAAGACTTCCAAACAACAAACATCATAGATCGCTACAGCATTAATAACACCAGAGGCTTGAAAGTGAAATCCGTCAATACTGAGCAGTACAAATACTCATTTTTAATAAAGACTGCAGTGGATTGGAACCACCTTGATAATAGCATCGCATGCGCACAGACAATCGAGGGTTTTAAGTCAGCCCTCCCACAGTGCTACTAGCATTCCACTCCCGGTGCCTACGCCGTAACAGGCCCTGCACTGTACAGAAGCAGAAGAAGAATTTGTTTTTTTCACTGCTGTTATTTCACTGCAGACATGTCATATTTTATCATTAGGTTTAAAAGAAATCCTAAGATTAAAGACATTTATTCACACATTTTGGCTTTCTTTGAAGTTCGTTATTAAATGCTTACATACATAAATGGAAACATCGGTACTGAAGAGCTTATTTGCATTAAAATATTAGAGTTCAAGACATAAAAAAGAACAAAGGTACACCCCCTCTTGCTAAAGAACCAATAATCTTTTGGATTAACCCATTAATGCCTAGCGTCTAGCAAAAAAAAGGCATTGGCAAACAGCAAAGACCCAGATGAGACGCCGCATAATGCGGCGTCTTATCAGGGTCTGCGCTGTTTGCTTAAAGGAAGTTCTTTAAGAAAGATTTTAAATATAGAAATAAGTATACTAGACATCCCTAATTTTGGAAATAAATTGATCAAATTTAGAAGGATGGGAGAGTCCACTAGGCACAAATGGGTTAAAAAGCTGTTGCGTAAACCAATCGGTCATCCAAGTTTTTACGTGTTGGGCATTTTATATACTTCTAGCTTTTCACATAATGTCACATAACGTTATGTAACAAAATGTAAGAAGACAACAGAAAGACTCCGAAGTATTACCATTGTTAGATGCGTTCGTAACTTTACTAATTTAATCAATTTCTAATGATGATTGCTAATAAATGTAAATGTATGTGTAGCATGGGACTACCGGTACGTTATTAGTGTTATATTTCCGTCTATGTGTACATTGTACTTTGAGTGTTTTCATCTATAACACAAAGTTGGAAAATTGTCATTTTGACAACCTGTTAACAAGTTCATTTAAATGGCGCATAAATGTTGCAATATTTTCACTAGTTGTTGTTAATTACTGAATTTTGATGTGTCCATGTTTACCTGCAACGTAATGAATGCTATTATCGTTCATCGCTTAAATCACGCTGTAACTGGCAAACATGATCTATGTAAAATCCTATAGTTAGGTACATGTTTCATCTTAATAACAACTTCATAACACGTTCGTCCTTGATATATGGGTGAGCGACAAGCTAATTAGCAGGGATTTTCATTTCAACAACATAGCAACAAAACATAACATTAAAATACTCTCTTCTTTCGACATACAAAATGTATTTTAACAAGCTAAATGATCGAATCCTGGGAAATAATTTAAAGAACAATCAATTTGTGTAAATGATTTCTATTACCTGCGTGTGTACATCAAAAACATAGTTCAAAGTGTTTGTTTGTTATTTGAACTACTGATAGATCTGACTGCATCGTAATTACATTTTAAATAGCGAACTCTTAAAAAAAGCAACAAAAACCCATCAAACGGTTAAATTTATTAAAAGTGAAACATAATGTACGTTGTATAAGTGTATATTCGTAATGAGCGATTTGAACGTTTATGAATAAAAACTATAATAAAAGTTCAGAGTCAAGGTGAACATGAGCATCAATACAACCACACGTTATTCAAGTGCATATACAGTAAACAAGTCATTAAAGTAAAATTGACATGCACTCTGTAACGCAATGTCCCACAATAATGTTCAGTTAATTATTTCATAATGTGTTTTTATGTTCTGCAACACTTACTATAAGTTTTTACCTATATTGTCGCTAAAGGTATGTCGGACTTTAAGCTAGCTATGATTTTCAATATGTGATATATGCATTTATAAACATACACATATAATAATTATTTCGCATAAAAAAAATATTTATCGGAAAAAATGTAGCTTGTATTTAGTCATTAGGTATATCACGTTCATGCAATTGAGCAACTCATCAGCCGACTTTAATATAACTACACTTGTGTAAAGATACAGAAATAATATGCGTACCATAATTTAAATAATGTTTGATATGCATTCACGTTTGGCTTAGCTGATTAGTCCATTTATTGTTTTGTTCATTTGCCAGACTATTTCTGATATAATGAAATGATGGATTAAAACATTGACGAGAACAATTTTAAGGTGCTGATTTTTCCCGTGATTGATTTTAACTTATATCTTCAATACAGACAAACAGAGCCAGGTACGACGTACTTTATTCAGTTCCCAACATAGCTGTATACTGTATTCAATCGAACATGCTATAATGCCTAGCACACCTGTGTATGGCGGATGTTGCATACGCTCTAACATATCCAGCATTTTTTATACCGGGACGGTATATGTCTGCATATCGGTCAGATAGCGATAGGTCATCGGTGCAAGATCGGGAATGCAACACGACATTCTAAAGTCGGTCCACAGCAATCAGAGATTTAAAATATTGGCACTCATCGTTCCGCGTGGTCAATCCCCGTCCCGTCGCATGTGAGCATGGTAGGGGTCACTACATCGGACATGCGCGGTTTACTCCAAGTACTCCAGTTTTCCACATCAGAACAAGATTACTCCAATATAAATTGCCTTTCATTAAAAAATTATAAGCTGGCAATTGCAGCTATAATTCAATGTCCGCCTCAACTTTCGCGAGTCTATTAAGTAAATTAGGTAAGATTCCTGGGACACAGTCCGGACACACATTAAATGCAGTTTTAGGCGCGGAAGAACCTCAGGAGTTCGAAATACAGACCACCTGAAAAGTCAGTGAGGTCTCCGCTAAGCGCAATGGTTGTTACACGCGCTTCTCACATATGTGACCTGGGGTCAATCCCGTTCATGAAAACATTTGTGTGTTTGGTGGTCACCACACTGGGCATGCGGGGTTTTCTTCGGGTACTCCGGCTCCCGCGTAAAAACAATATCACACCGAATTGGAAGTCTATCATTAACACAAATATACATTGTATCTGGAAATGTCAGCTGTAATCCCAAAGTCGTTTCAACGTTGGTTGTATAGTCACTTGATCAGGTATAAGCGCTGGGACACCCTGCACTCTGGATCAACATATCATTTAGCTTCAGGCGCGGGAGATCCTCGTGATCTTCGAAATACACAAACATACACTGCATAGGACTGTCCGGTAAGCGCAGTGGTTATTACACGCGCCTGTCTCCTAGGCGACCCGGGTTCAATCCCTGCTCCAAACGCTTGTTTTCTTGGTTGGTGGTCACCTACACGGGCAACTCGCCTCACAGCACAACACCGAAAGGAATATCTCTCAGTAAACACTAAAAGGCCGAAAGTGCAGCTATAAAAATTTGTCTCAACTTTTGTCTAGTGAGTTAATAATCCAGGAGTGCTGTGACACGTTCAGGGTTCTCACATAATGCAGTCTCAGACGCAAAAGGCCCTCATAAACATCAAAGTCCAATCAAAACACAGTCAGTTTTTTTCCCGGCTTTGTTAAAATATAGTTTAAAATATTAATAGAATAACATCATTTTCAAACTACGTAGGACATCGAGTGCAGAGAGACTTGATAGTCGGGTCGCCAATAATTACTAGAATACCCATACCTTCGAACTAACACTATTAAGTTTCTGTTCACGTTCCATCAGGAGGGTACGAGGTCATCATACATACCCGTGCCCGCATCCACCAACTCATTCTAAGAATTGTGATTCACAGTACTAATCTTGAACTCAATTAAAATGCATGCAAGTGTGCATTAGTTCAAGGTACTTTACCGTGAACACCGTGTTTTTAATAAGTAGTTTGAGATCAGTACAGTTCCAAGAATGTTCTTTATTTTTAGAGTTAAATCTTAGAATCGGTGGGCGAATACGGGCCCCGAAATTGTAACTACCAGTACTTGACCTGAGATGTTGACTACCTACCATGACTCTCGTCATCATGCTCTGTGATCTTGTCTTGATGTCTTGCTCTCCTAACCCGGAGTAGTTTTCTTCAGCACAGTAGCTCGAGGTCTATAAGCGTATAAGTAAGGAATACAGTTAGGGCTATCGTGGTTAGACATTTATACCGAGTGGGCTACAATGCTATAGTGCGATATTACGATGGCGACAATGCGAAAGAACGATGGCGACAATACGATAGTACGATGGCGACAATGCGATAGTACGATGGCGACAATCCGATGATGACAATGCGACCGTGCGATAGTACGATGGCGACGATGCGATAGTCATATCGTAATGTCGCCATCGTATCATCGCATTGTCGCCATCGTACTATCGCCTTATCGTACTGTCGTCATCATATTATCGCATTGTCTCCATCGTATTGTCGCACTGTCGTCATCGTATTATCGCATTGTCGTCATCGTATCATCGCATTATCGCATTGTCGCATTGTCGCTATCGTACTATAGCACTGTCGCCATCGTATTGTCGCACTGTCGTCATCGTATTATCGCATTTTCGCAATCATACTATCGCGCTATCGTACTGTCGTCATCGTATTATCACATTGTCGCCATCGTACTATAGCACTTTCGCCATCGTATTGCTGCACTGTCGTCATCGTATTATCGCATTTTCGCCATCGTACTATCGCACTAAAGCCTTGTCGCCCTCTGGATTTTAATGTGTAACTACAATGGCACTAACGGTATTCCGTATATAAGAGCTGATCTGAGATCGCATCTTATAGTGCATAGTGTTGCATATTTTGCAAAGGACACTTGGTCAAATTATGTTTGATTGTATTTACTTTCCTGTTTGAAACCAATCAATTCATCAATTGGTTATCATAAAGCCGGGTGGCTCGGGAGTATTTGCACGTTCATATTTTTTTATATTTCTTTAATCAGATATGTAGTCAGAATATATACTTTAAGCATAAACGAGTGACGTGCGCTACATTTTACTTTATGTTTCAAACCATTGAAGTATATCTGTATGTACATTGACTTGCACATTACTAGTATTAAACAAAAATATAATCATAATACCAGCATTAATATGTTGTTATTTTTATTGCACTAGGTAGCGCATGTAACGCCACAATTCATACGCCGTATCCCAGCAGCACCTCTTCTTCAAACCCCGCCCCCACGGGACCGCCGAAGGCGACACCAGCCACACCAAAGCCTACTGTGAAGGATGTAAGGATACCTCTGTACATGATGCTTGTCAAGTATACTGTGGAGCTACTGGTATGGGTCACTGGTAGACACTATCCGGTGAAACTACCATTAGATCGATGCCGTGTTATTATTTTTTTAAGTAGTATATGTCTAGCTTAATAACATAGATCTACATTGAGATAAGGCAACTCATAATAGACAGAAATGAAAAAAAAATTTGGTTCGTTGTTGTGTATTAAAAAGTCATCCATCCTGGCGATCTGAGCTCAATAACCAGGACAACTAATGTGTATTTCTCATAACGACATAGACTGCTACAGGTCTATGTACGACCTCTTACAAATAGTGTCATTTCACTGACCACGCCCCTGTAATTCTCCGCAGGTGTTCATGTACGCGCCCCTGGAGCCAACAGCGTTCTTTTTCAACGGAAGTGTCATCATTAGCTTCAAATGCAAAAATGCTACAGACAGGTTTTACCTGCACTCAAAAAAGCTCAACTACACAGGTTCTTGTTGGTCTGATCCGTAGGTAACACGTAATCTTAACGCAATGTGTATAGCTTCTTTATTAAGAGATCGGACCATAAGCTACGGACTCTTAATTAAATCTCTGAATTGTCAACAGTGAGTTAAGGTTTGGTTGATGGATCTTGCCTTTTTAAATCGGGATATTAATTGGTGCCATAAACATTCGGGGATCTCTTCATGTATGATTTACATGTATTTCATGTATGGTTTATGTTCGTTTTTAACGGGTGTAATTTATTGATCAGCGTATTGGTGTTTGATATTTGCATGACCCAGTTGACAGTGATCATGTATTCTTTATGAATGAAATCTCCAGTTGTAAAGACACACCTCCGCATTGGACCAATGAAATCACTCGTATGTTTAAAATGTCAGTTAGTTGAAATGTATGTAAACAAAGGTTTCAAACGGCGCTGGACAGTTAGTCTTGATGCAGAATGTAACGACAAGAACGGTAATAATGTTTTTTCATACGTTTTATTGAATTATGGTATCGAACTACATGAACTTTGTAGAGAAGTTGCCCTTTACTCCGTGAAGATTTCAGTCTTAAAGACAGCATGATCGCTGTCAACTGGGTCATGCGTGTTGTGTATCGTGTTATTTCTTAAAAGTTGACCCAGCATTTGTTAAAATATTGCAAGACATATACATTTCCAGAAAGGAAATTCATTTCTGCGTTGAATAAGACCGAGATCGTGAAAATCGCTGCAAAATTTATGAAGATATGGCTGTTCAAAGCGATGCACCCCGTTTTGGGCTGATTTTGAGTTGCATACCTTGTTATATATATATTTGATAGTGAAATATTTTTTTTTTCAGAAAAGTTAATTTTTCGTTATAATATGATTATTTATCATTCAAAATGATGTTTTCACTAATTAATATCATAGCCACACGCTAACCACCTGTGTACTCATTGCGCCCGTTCTCACCGCAGTCACATCGCCACGTCACAAATGCAGCCGACAGACGCTCGAAAAACGTTCCCGTGCATGGATGAGCCGGCAATCAAGGCGCTGTTTGAAGTGACCTTGGTCCGCCAGAGTCACATAGTCTCGATCTCAAATATGCCGAACATCTCCATGGAAGCAAGGTAAACAAATCTCCATGGGATTAAATTTTACATGTTCAACAAATGCATTGAATACAGGAATACATTCTCAATATCTCCATAGAATATACCCTTACATGTCAAAAATATCCAGGGAATATAGCTGCACGTGTAAAGAAAATATCAATTGAATAAAGATATACACCATAACTATATCCATGGAACATAGGTATCCATGCCTTACAACTTCGGGGAGTATACGTTTACACGCCCAACATATCCATTGAATATATGTATAAAAGGCCAAATATATGGAACGAACTAATCATAAAAGAAATTACCCTTTAAAATTACGTCAAATTCCGTCGAAACGTAAAAGTACAATGAACTCCAATAATACAAGTCAAGTCTCGTTTAAGTCACATACTATGTTCTTAATCGGCAAATTGTTAAAAAATACTTAAAAACATCAGGTTATTCGAATACATTCTACATTATTTAATAATTCTACAATTCAGACTCACTGGTTTATTTTAGCCATATTTTTCAACACTTTTATTCGCATTTTATTATAATTACCCATCATAAACACGAAATTAAGTCATAGTATATTGCAAGTTCATTTCAAACTGCAAAGACAACCCGCGTCCTTTTGCTGAATGAATGATGCAATCCAGTAATGCAATGTCAGCAGACAAGCGCGAGCTGTTTGGCGATGTATTTCGCTTATTAGTTAAACATCAATAGAAACGCTGTATTTGATTAATAACTACTTGCTATTATTCTTACATGGTACAAGGTACTCATTTGAAATATATCTATTCGCTGCATGTATAGTTCGTTTTGGAACAAACGAATTAGGATGTTGATACATGGTAACGATCTAAATCGTCTTCAAATCTTAATTGCATAAGACCTTTAACCAAGAGTGAAAGGCCAAATAAGCAGTCTGCTATGTACATGTGTAAGGCTACTAGGCATGTAAATCCATTGTTTAGACGACACGTAGAGTTTCCTTCTATAATATCATTTAGCTGTATGATACATGACTCAGATCTCCATGAAATATAGGTATATATCGTCAACATCTCTATGGAATATAGGTATACCCGTCTTGAATCTCCATGGAAATGGGTAAACATATTCAAAATCTTCATTTAATATTTCTCTTTAATAAAGGTACATATCTCTAAGGAATACAGCAATATACGCCCAACTTATCCATGTTAATTTGGTTTTAAAACCTAATATATCGATGGGATATTGGTGCCCATGTTTGTAATATTTACTGAATAAAGGTAAGGTATACACAGCGAACATCTTAATGAACAAATATACACATCGGGTATTAAGATACACATGCGTATTTTATACTTTAATTTACATTCATTTTATTGATTATATTTCTTCGAATATGGAAGTACGTGTAAACGTTAAAACAATAACACCTGATTTAAATATTTATATTCGAAAGGCCTTCCTTTATGTTCTCTCACAGGGGTGACAACTTATTCGCGGACAAGTTCAAAGTGACGCCCAAGATGTCTACCTATCTACTTGCCTTTATTATCTGTGACTTCCACTACACAAAGGCCATGACCGAGAACAACGTAACGGTAACTACGACCTGTTTTGAGTTAGAGCACTGTCGTGTTTGCTGTTTACTTTTCGGTCACTAAACCTTCAAACGTTTTTCAACATTTACATTTTTTAAAGTTTGTTTCAAGTAAAATCCATAAAACAGAGGATCATGTCAATAGGACGACTTGAGTATTTTCACCGACAAACATCATAACATTGACGCCGTTTTAAATTGTTCCCTAGTTTTCAAAACTATCTTTATATTTGTATCACCAACATTGAGCAAACCGAGGTGAGGAATGACTATGCTTGATTTACGGCATACAAAAGGTTACTCTAACTGTTTTAAACCACACGGTTTATATGTCATCATCTCATATATAATTGACTTCTTGTCGGCCGGTGTTTTACTTGTGCGACGGCCAAGAGTACTGTACAGCAAATATTTTTTGTAACTTAAATAATACAAATGTTGCTCAATAGTAGATAGTTACTGTAACCATTGTAGTACCGCGCATATGCACGCCCAGGCAATCGATCAGACCCCATACTCGCTGGAGACTGGTGTGAAAATCCTGACGTTCTTCGAGAAGTACTTCAACGTTACATACCCACTCCCTAAACAAGGTATTCTCTTCTGTAAGGTTGTCCTGGTCCACAGTCTTCTCAAATTACGAATCTGGAAGAAAACTGGTGGTGATGTATAGTTACTGTAAACATAGGAAGAAAAATACTGACAGACTATATCCGTCGAAGCATCGTCGTGCTCCACAAAATTTAATAAAATCTTGCTCTTAGAGTCATAACTGGTCATAACTGGTCATAACTGGCAAAAGTCAGGAAGGGGATATATATATATATATATATATATATATATATATATATATATATATATATATATATATATATATATATATATATTAAATCTGAAATCAAAGAATTGGTATATAACATAATTAAATGGCCCTGTACACTGAGTTAAAAAACAATATGCCCTGTGGTAAAAACTGACCAAGTAATATCATTTCTTTATAGTATCAGTTTACTTCAAATGTTGACATGCTGCGTCGAAAGGATTTCTTCGTCGTTACTCTGGCAAGCTCTAAAAAGTATTTGCTTTCATCTTAAACGTACTTTTTACTTACCACTTGCTGAATACTGTCGACATGCGATCGCTATCCCTGACTTCTGCCTTGTTACTGACCGCTAGCTGACTATTAGACATACGGTCGCTATCCGTGACTTCTAAGTCTTTTACTGACAACAAACCACTGCAGATAGGATCGCGATTCCAGAATTGTTTCTGACCATTATTTTGCCGATCATATCACGAGATATGATGGGAATTTCGGCATTTTTTGTTACGCGATCCCGGACTCCCGACATGTCTAAAAACTAGTTTAACACTGTATATATGATCACTAATCCGGGCCTTTCTTTACGTCGTTCTGACTGTGGAAGTAGTCTTTAAAACTCAATAATAAACATACACAAGTCCCTTTCAATGTTGATAACGATTTATTTCTATTTATTAAATCCCAACACAACTTTTTCCAATGTTCGTTAAATATTATAAACTATAAGTTAAATGTAGTGGCTCTTTGGCCACATGACAATAACAAATTGTGTGACCGTAATGTCCGTCCGTGCTCATGAATTTGAACTCTCTACTGAAAAACAGTATATTAATATAGATGGAAACACCCAATGGTGACGTGTATAATTTCCGACGGGATCTTGTGCAAAAACCAAGTGCCCAAAGGTAGCGAAGTAATATGATATATATGCCACAGACAAAAAGGATATAAGCCCGCCTTTTACATTCCCTGCATACCCACGACATGCCTAATTAGCGAGATAAGCAATTAGTAATTAATTTGGTGAGTTCGTCTCGTCTAGTTTGACGTTATTTACAATATTTCATCAGTACTAGCATCGTGCTGAAACATGTATCCGTTAAATAATTAATTAGCTGGGCTCTTTGTATGTAAGATATTGCTTATTGTAGGAATTTGACAATTTCGTGATCCGCTAATATTGAATTTCTGTTGTTAATAATTTTTCTATGCGTATAATATTTAGTATAGTAATATATAATATAATATTTTAATTTAATAATATTTAATTTCTTTTTGTTGGTTCTTTACTTTGTTACGCTACATGACCACTGATTGACATCTGCAGATATTATCGCTTTCACAGGCTTTGTATGTCGTACTTTCGTTTAGTTGATCTTTGTAGATATGATCCTTATCCCGATCGTTTTACGCCGTAATGACCCCTAGTTGACCGCGGTAGATAAGATCGCGATCCCGGACGCTTAACGCCGCAGTGACCCCTATTTGACTGCTGTAGATAATATCGCGATCCTTAACGTTTTAGCCGTACTGACCCCTAGTTGATCTCTGAAGATATGATCGCTATCCTGGAAGTTTTACGCCGTACTGACCCCTATTTGACTGCGGTATATAAGATTGCGATCCTGGACATCTGACGTGGTACTAACCACTAATTTACCACTAACAAAATGATCGAGATCCGGAACTTGTGAAGTGTTTTGAGAACAAAATGATAGTAAAGCGATCCCGGATTTCATACTTTCTACTGACCACAATGTCACAGCTAGTTGGCCATTGTAGATAAGAAAGCGATCGCGGAACTCTGACATGTCACTGGTTGACTATGCTAGATATGATCACTTTCACGAACGTTAAACGTGATACTGATCCCAAACAGACCGCTGTAGATAAAATGGTGATCCCGAGCTACCGACAAGTTACTTACCTCAAGTTGACTTCAATAGACACATCACAATAACGGATTTCTTAGTTGAGCGTTTAAGATATGGTCGCGATTCCGTACTTATGACTTTTGTTAATGACCATCAGTTGACTGCTGTGCATAAGATCGCGTTTCATTCTTCTGTAGTGTTACTGAACACTAACTTACCGCTGAAGACATGATCGCGATCTCGGGCATCTGATTTGTAATTGACCAGCTATTGACCATTGTAGATATGATTGCCATCCCCGACTTCGCTGCGGGCGCCATGGAGAACTGGGGTCTGATCACGTACAGGGAGACCGCAATGCTGTACCAGCCCGGTGTGTCCTCGGCGAGCAACAAGCAGCGCGTGGCGGTCGTGGTCTCGCATGCGTTGGCGCACCAGGTTTACACCGTCAGCACAACGGGGAAAACGGTTTCAGTGACATCCCAGGAAAACAAATGTGTTAAAACGAAACTGAGTGCTGAGTTAAAAGTTAACAAATAATTGACAGTAATCACGTTGATGTCTTTTATTGGAAACTTGTCTGCTTATTGTTTAATACATTGTTTACAGAACATAACAGAATGTATAACTTGAACAAGTCTAGTTCATCATTTTAAATCAAAACTTACAATATACAAGTGTACGTATCATCCAATGAACGTCATCGCTCTCTCAGAAGTGCGCATATGTGGCGCATTAGCTTATGTTCTGTTCCACGTGTCTTGTATGCTCGTTTCTGTAATTGTTATCGATCTTCGTTCGTGCATTAATACATTCCCCATGTCACTCTTCTAGTATGGTAAAATGTAGTAATAGAAATGATTTGTATAACCCGCTCCCTTTGTGAAGCCCTTTAGGTAAGAAGATTTCTACTGTTAACGTTAACATCATTAATCTATTTATGACGAGAAGTGGTTTGGTAACCTGGTGACGCCGTCTTGGTGGGACGACCTGTTGCTCAACGAGGGTTTCGCCAGCTACGTGCAGTACATGGGCGTGGACCACGTGCACCCGGACTGGAAGATGGTGAGTAGCCGCCTTTCAAATGCTACAACATACTATAAATAGTAATCACTGCGTAATTATCGGTGTGTACACAACTAAGGCTACAATGAAAACGCTTTAACGAGGATTGATTAAACTAATTTTATAGTGGTAAGCAAACGCACGTGGCTGCACAATTGACTGCCTGCAATGGAAAGGCGTATATTTTGTTCACAAATGTCGCTTATCAACTAAATCAGTGATGTCACACCTCTAAAACAGATTCAAAACTTATCAGGAGTATAATAAGAAAATAATAAGCTTTAGCAACAGAGTCTAGTAATTCAGATTCAAGAGATTATATGTCTCGCATTTTGAGAAAACTGGGCATAATGCATGTGCGTAAAGTGTCGTCCCAGATTCCCAGGCTAATCAGGAACGACACTTTCCGCCTAAATTTGATTTTTGCTAAGAAGCGACTTCATTTTAACGAAAAATATCATAAAAGCGGAAAGTGTCGAAAGTGCGGACTGCACAGGCTAATCTGGGACGGACACTTTACGCACATGCATTATGCCCAGTTTTCTCAGAACGCGACACATATGTTAATTATGTCGAGTGGTTGAAGTCTATCTTATGCACTTGATGCACTTTTTAATTGTGCCAAAGTTATATAAAATGTCAAATTACAGAAACGTATACAACACGGTTAACAAGAAAGAATGTATATGTTAACACACAGAATAACTGTTAACACACGGAGCAAAATAAACTTAAAAAGAAAACAAGTATAACATGGTGTTTACTCATTCAATTCGGGTAAACATGCGGAACGTGAGTTACCGGTAGATAATAAATAACGGTTTAACTCTATAACCGCGGGTTAACCCAGTCATGCCTAGCGTCTAGAAAAAAGGCATTGGCAAACAGCGTAGAGCCAGATGAGACGCCGCATGATGTGAGAGTCCATTATGCATAAATGGGTTATCTCTATGAACGCGGGTTAACTCATTGAACACTGGTTTACAGAAAGAAGACGGCTTATGATATTAACGATGAAAAAGTAATGCTGAGCATGTACCATGGTCCAAAAGATCCGTTATATGCATCTTGTGACTATTTAAAATCTGAAAATAATTAAGCGTTACAAACGCGAAATGATTGCATAATTTAACAATTCTGTTTTTATCGTTAGATGTTTCGACACTACGAGGATTACTTATATATAATAAAATTCACCACACGCTGTAGGAACACGGATGGTCGAGTGGTTGACGTGCTAGACTTTTACACCAAGGGTCAGTGGTTCGAGCCCTGTATATGATTACTTGTTTTCTTTCTTTGATTTTATTCTTGTTTTCATTTATAACTTTAAAGAAACAAACTTTAAACTTTACTAACTTCAATACATGATAAAATCGGTGAAAAGGTCCTTTTAAGTAATTGAAGTAATTGAACACGGGTTTAAATTATCTATCGGTATAATGTCTAGGCAAGGTTCTAATCTGGTTCTCGCGCGTTCAAAAACGTTTTAATCAGGGTGAACTTTTACAAACAGTGTAACCACTGTAGCCAAATGCATTACTCCATCCTGATGGACCTTGGTCAATATGTTCATCTTGAAAATATAATATCCAATTTAGATTCTACGCATGCGTCAAAAAAAGTTCACCAAGGTAAAATCTTAGAATTCTTTGTTGTTACTCTAGATGCCACACGTTTAACTCAATCTCGATAAAACTTAATCCGAATGTTGAACTAATCAATGTTTTAACCGCGTTCAAAATAGGGTCACGCGGGTCAAAAACAAGTCCAGTCTAATAAATCGGATAAAGAACCTTGTTTTCACTTTAGTAGAAATGTTAGTCTTGACAATATCTAGGCCAAGTTTGAATTTGGGTCACGTGCTTCTAGACACTAGGTCATCAGGTAAATTTTTGTAAAACACTGTAACGACGCTCGAAGACACATTTATGACATTATTATAAAAGTTGATAAAAATGGTATTTTTACAATATGTAGGAAAAGTTAGGATATCAGTCATGTGCATCAAAAAACCATGTCGATTATTAAAGGACCTTGAACTAAGATGAGCTGTTTAGGGAAATTATGGGAACACTTACTGCGATCTTTCAAATTGGATCGTTTTGTGAGGAGTATTTTGTAAAATATGGTATGTTTGTTAAAGAAAACGCATACGTTCTGTATCATTTATTATTTTAATTTAAAATCGCACAACTGGTCGTTTATCTACGGTGCATCAACTACATAGTTCACCTGCGCATGCGTTCATAACCGAGATATATATCCTGAATAGTATATAGTGTACTATTTTAAACGTCCTATAGTACACCTCCCATCCCTCTAAATGTCTTTCCACAGTTCGAACAGTTTGTGGTAGAGGACCTGCAAGACGTGTTCAACTTTGACGGCCTCATTTCATCTCACCCTGTCTACGTACCAGTGGCTCATCCGGACAAGATCAACGAGATCTCTGACAAGATTTCATACGCAAAGGTACGTAGTGGTACAAGACATGATTTTGTTCGCCAAGGTACGTCCAGGTAACAGATGGGATCTCATTCTCCAAGGTATGGGTATCGATTGGTACCAGGAAGGACCTGAAGATCAAGGTAGGCACTCGTTAGTTTATACATATTTTACGAGATTTAATCAAAAGGCGGTGTTTTTTAAAAGCGTGTTCGATTATGTTTCCATAGAAACCAGTGCCATTAACAAAAATCCATGGAAAGCTTCTTGAATGGGGATCGAGCCCATGATATTCCGTATCAAGTTCAAGATAAATTTTTGACACAATATATTACATCTGTTAACTTATCTTTAAAATAATGGTTTCTTAAACAGTTTTCCAATTGCATAAATGTGCTTACCTACCTTACATACCTGATGACTCTCTGTTTTTCACCTCAGGGCGCCACCATAATACGGATGATGCGCTTCTTCCTAGGGGATACTAACTTCCAAAAGGGTCTCACGGTGAGTACATCTGGCCAGTTTGAATATTTGTTTGGGTCAGCGAAATATCTTATAATATTTTCTTTGTTAAAGCAATAAAAAATAATTTTCTTTCGCATGTTTGCAGTAAAAATTATATTTACGTGGTTGCGTAAAGCCTAACTATAAATAGAACTTAGAGCGTCGTTAATTTGTAAAAGCGTAGTTTTATAAGCACATAGGTTTACTTACCTTTACACCATCCTCGATAAACTTTTCGCCTGACTGAACAGCCATTAAACATATGATAGTATAATATTATGTTATTATAAACTTAGTTATGAAAATAAATTAAATTGAACGTGTACTTAGCCAATTTGAGCTCCATTCTAGCGAACATCTAGACAGCAAGTCGTCTATCCTAATCCTTTATCAGCAACCGACATCAGGATGAGCGCTTCTTCTGCAGAGCACGTACCTTGGCATTCCGGCAATTTGAAGCCACATAACTGGCATTCCGCCAATTGAAGAGAGCACATAACTTGGCATTCCGCCAATTGAAGAGCACATAACTTGGCATTCCGCCAATTGCAGAGCATACAACTTGGTATTCCGCCAATTGCGTAGCTCATAACTTGGCATTTCGCCAATTTCAGAGCGTGAACTATCAATAAACAGTTGTTTTCTATATTTTACAATATAAGTATGTGTTTATTTATCATATAAAGAGAATGTTACCTTGGAATAGACAACACGTAACACTTCTACTCTCACAATGACTTGTACGGGACCGAATTGTAATTTATAGAAGACATCTTTCACTATGTCATTCACAGTTCAGTGCGCGGTAAGAGAAAGACAATCAATCACATCGTGGTTTACACTTTTTTTTATTATATTCAAGTTGTTGGAGGCTGATTTCTAGCATATCGTTCTTGCGTGTTTGTGGGTATGAAGGGGGCGCAATCCTTCACACACGAAATAACAACAAATGTACCCGCCAGAACGACGTTGCTTATGTGATATGCATGACCTTTGTCGCCATTTGTTTAGCTCTTTCGGATATATTTGGGTGAAAAGGGGGGTTTAATGCATGTGCGTAAAGTGCCGTCACAGATTGGCATTTGCAAAAATACGATGGCGACAATGCGACAGTACGATGGCGACAATGCGACAACGCGATAGTACGATGACGACAATGCGACAGTGCGACAATACGATGGCGACAGTGCGATAGTACGATAGCGACAATGCGTAGGTCATATTGTATTATTATACCTCACTTTTATTTACAATTCTAAACTCCCATAGGCCATCGTGACATAGAAATACTGTCAGACCCAGCGGGAATAAATTTACTGTCCAAAATATACTGTATCCCGCTGCCATAGCAATCACGTGCCACCAGCGGGAAAAAATTTACTGACAAAAAATACTGTATCCCGCTGGCGCTGCCTTAGCAATCACGTGCGGAATGTTCGAAAATTATACTGTCCCATTCGCGCATGCGCAGTACGCAGTTTTGCATGTCCGTTGTATTTGGATGATTAAAGTATCGATTGCAGCTGAAACTGTGCTGTAGAATAGATTAATGCCATTAATTAAGCTTTGACAGGAGTCAAAAAGAAAATCAATTTAGTATAAACGACACGCTTACCTCAAAGACAACTTTAATCCAATGCTAACAACAATAAAGTTACAACGATATTCACTTCCAGTGTCTGTTCTTAAGGTGTTATGCATGACAAACACACAATCCGAAATACGTTTTGGATTCGTTCGATGCTTTAAACAAATATTTTACTGTTAAAAAAAACCACCACGTCCATATTGTTGTCCCAAAATGTTTCGTCACCGAAATGACGTCACACAAGTACGTCATAAATTGCGTAATCAAGTGATGAAAATAAAATACGGAAAGCTGGTCCTGTAATATATTTTTAAAGAAATAATTGACGACTAAGAAAATTGATGGGATAAATTGATTCCTAGGTCGGTGCCGAATAAAGCGTAGTTCATTTTGCTCTGCCCGTAAATCTGAACCACTCAACATATTATTGGTTGTTCATTGCTGAAATTAAATTCAATTATTGAATATTAAAATTGTTCATGGTTCATATAAATTGTTCATGTTTGAATAGTTAATTCGGTATAATAAAATAAATATTACATGTCTGACAGGGTGACTGTAAATTTGTCAACTTTCGGAAAAATACTGTCAACCTTGGCTTCGCCTCGGTTGACAGTATTTCCTCAAGTTGACAAATTTACTGTCACCCTGTCAGCCATGTAATATTTATATACTGTCGCCATCGCATCATCGAATTGTTGACATCGTACTATCGCGTTATCGTACTGTCGTCATCGTTTTAACATATTGTCGCCATCGTACTATCGCACTGCCGCCATCGTATTGTCGCTTTGTCGCCATCGTATTATCGCACTGTCGGATTGTCGCCATCGATCTATCGCACTGTCGCCATCGTAGTGTCGCATTGTCGCCATCATACTATCGCACTGTCGCCATCGTATTGTCGCACTGTCGTCATCGTATTATCGCATTGTCGCCATCGTACTATCGCATTATCGTACTGTCGTCTTCGTATTATCGCATTGTCGCCATCGTACTATCACACTGTAACAGCGTATTGTCGCACTGTCGTCATCGTAC